>NC_086284.1:54727131-55027131 GCF_963924245.1 Chroicocephalus ridibundus
TGAGCCTTTCAGCCGTGAAAAGATTAAGTCACTCTTCCACTTTTGAAATGAGATTTAGCCTTATTTCATAGTCAAATAGGGAGTATTAAAGGAGCTGACTGAGCTATACAGGAAGCCCATGGTCATTTCTTTCTAATTTTTATTCTCAGTCAGAAAGACAATAGAATGGGTCTACTATAGGTATTACTGTAAAACTCTAAAAATCAATGTCACAGTAAAGTAGCTCAATGTATGCCCAAAAGTCTTCAAATACTGGACTTTTCCTAAACATTTTCTTTAAATAGCAAATAAAATGAAATTTTATGTGTAAAGTTTGTAAATTTTTATTATTTGTTTAACTGCCACAGAAAACCTCAGAATTTTAAGAGAAAGGACAAGCTTTTATATTAGTGGAGAAATATTTTATTATTTTAAGGAAACAATACCATAGGAATACATGCAAATATTATATAAGGCTAGTTTATTTGCTAGTTTATTATTGGTACTGTCCTTCAATTTCAGATTTTCAGTTTCATAAATCAGACCCATGTAAAAACTTCACAAAGTTAAACTCTAGTGCATAGACTTAAGCCCTAGCTCATCAAAAAGGGAAGGCAAATGAGCAGCTCTAGCCATATGCAAAATATTTGCCTAAAGAAGCCCCTCAGATAGGGACTAATGGCCAAATCTATTCAGTCTGCAGCAGAGCTTTGAGAAGCTTGTTTTGCTGCTACCAAAAGGAGCAAAGGTGAGAGTTCATGGGATAATAAGTAATGCTGGGAAAGAAGGGTATGGAGAAAGACAGCAAGAGCTGCCAAACTTCTGGTATCTATCCCACCTTTTTCTTCATTTTCTGAATTTCAGATTTCTCATCCCTATAGCAAGCAACCTGTTCTTCCTTCCTTGGGACACCCACTGATATATGTCGGGCTTTTGTCTGCTTGGGTTGTTTTTTTGTGTTTTTTTCTTTTTCTTTCTCTTTCTCTTACACTGCTAAGAAGCCTTGTGCTTCCTCTGTTGCAGAGAATTTGTCTCCTGCAGAGGTGGAACGATTTGTCTTATGGCCAACAGTCCTTAAAGAACATGGTGTTTGTAGAAATAATGAGCATGAAGGAAGAAGAGTATAAACAATCCCACTGCCTGCAAATGTGTCGTAAGTCATCACTGCCTGAGACAAACAGTGAAGAAAACAGAGCACCAAGGAGATATAAGGAAGTCATGGAGATTTGTGCTTCTCAGATATGCTCCTCAGGAGATATTTTTCTTATTTCTAAATGAGTAGTAGCTTTTGCTCATCTGTGCCTAAAAAATTACAGTAAATTAATGTAACAAGAGAGACATGACAAGAGATATATTGGGGGTCTTGAAAATAAAAATTATGTGGATGTAATTTTCTTGTTGGTCATTTCTGGGAAGAAAAGGAAAAAAATCCTCCTCTAGAGGTTTCCAAGTTTAATCTGTGTTCACAGATGTGTTCAAGATTTTGAATGGTCATGGCTGCACTAATAATATTAATATTGAGCCTTATGTAATAAATAAATACCTATCACACAGGTAAATTGAAAAGAAACATTCATTCATTCAACATTTCCCATGCTCCCATTCATCCCATGTTCCCATATATGTGTTCATTTATATGTGCTAGCTGTTCTTACTTCGAAACACTAAAATTCTACTAAAATAAAAATTTAATTAAAAAGGGGTTGATTCCCATTTACACCAATTACCTATTAAACTTCTTTAGCACTACTGAGAGAACAGGAAGTGGATGCAGAAGGCAATTCTATTACTGTTATATTTATATAAACTTAAAGGTGCCTTCGTGCTGTCAGGGCAATTTAAGTCCTTAGTGTAAAAAGGAATTGGCCATTAGATATATTCCACCTAAATAATAGGTATTATCCCATATTGTAGAGACAAGAATACATTTATGCCAAAGACAGATGGGATGATGATACTTCACAATAGAAGAAAATATGGCTTCTGAAAAGATTTCTGTATTGTGTTTAATAGACTTTGCATTAATATTTGATTAATTCATTTCAAATCCTCAAATGAAGACTCAATTCAAGTGAAATTTATTTAGAATGTCTTTATTTATTCTCATGGTGAACACTATGCATGTGCACATACAAAGTCTCTCATGAGGACTTTCATTATCAGATACAATTAGATCTGAAATATGCATTTGAAAAACCTGAATTTAATAACATAAAGTTCATTTGTAAGGTGTGCATGCACACAGGCAGACTTCATGGACATGTTAGGAACAACAGCTGTCTTTACCTACTTCCTCAGCATTTACAGGACTGACTGAGCTCAGTCAGTAATAAAATAGTAGTCCACTGAAAATGTTGATATCTGTAATAAGATTGAAGTTGTAAAACTACTCTTTTATTGTCAATAAAAAACCAAAAGCACCTAAGCAATGTGGAAGAGAGAGAGACAAATGAGGACAAAAAGTGGCACAGTCACTGGCATGTTGTCTTCAGATCTTCTTGAGATACAGACTGAGTCTGGATGGAGGCTTGTCAAATCCAGACAAGATAATTTCAATAGATGTTTTTCAATAAATCAAAAAAAGTCGGGCAAAGCTTACATAGAACTATAGCCAAATGAATGCATTAATGGATAAATTTCCAGTGTAATTCAAAATGAAATATAAAAATGCCAGGGCAAAGCATGCAAACACTTTTCACACACAGATAATATGAAAACAAAGTTTTGATGCTTGTAGTTATTCACCCATAGGTGTCTTCCTGCACAATGCTGACTATATTTAATATTATTTCAACTGATATTCTCCCTACGTGGAAAGCTTCAGGAAGATGTTACAGTCTTAATGAACAGTATGCATTTAATGTTTTGAATCTTTTCAGGCAAGCCAGATCAGAAATCAATAGTAAACCATATTGATATTTTTGTCACTGTGATTCTGTAGACAGTGCATTATATAGTGTTACATACATACAAGTGTTTGTTGCTTTTTATTTTTCAAAGAGCAGCACAGAAGCAGTGATGCCCTGGCCGTCTACCAGCCCAGGCACATCATCGTTGCTGTTACTAAAATGCTCCTAGGCACATCAGAGTAAGATGAGAAAGTATTCACAATTTTACATCTAGATTAAAATGCACTAGTCTAGATTATAAATATAGATTATAAATGCACTGATAGCTTTTCTGTCTAAGGAAGTATAGTTTAAGTAATAAAACCTATTATACACAAGGTGAACAAAAAATGCAAACCTTTTATTGCAGGGAAACTGGGACCTTCAGATAATCTCCACCCAGAATACTGAAAGAATACACATATTAATTTTCAAATCTATTAGGAGGACTTCAAATGAATTGTCAATTGGGGTGACAATGATGAATAAAGAATAATGAACATTGTATCTATTTTCAGGAAAAGGGAAAAAGAGCTGGCCAAATAGCTTGGTAGTTTAAGTCAATACTCTACAGTGTATTAATAGATTTAAAATAAAAGACTATCCAAGGGTAGAGTGGCAATAGGAGTATAGTGATTTTTATTGAAAGACAGGCTATCAGGATTAAGAGATTGTTATAATCCTGTTAAGTATTTTAATTTAGTGGACTTGAAGCATAAGGAAATGTGTCTTTATGGAATTTGTAGTTGACATAACAGTTTGGAGAACTGCCTGCCAGCATTGAGGAGACATAGATTACCATAGATGCAGAATTAAATTACACTGAGAAGACTGTCTATTTCTGGTCTACATTAAAAAACAAACAAACAAAAAAATTGAAGTCAGACAAATGCCAATGTTTACATGTTTTCCGATGCCTCCTAATTGCAATTACAATCTTCACACCTTTGGTGGTCACATTACTCACACACTCATGTATAATGCTCATTCATTGTGTTTGGCTATACAGTCACAGTGTGGTAAGATACGTATTGTCAGTGACACTATTTTAGCTCACTCATGTTTGGTTTTAGGGCAAGCTCATATTGATTACATTCTGCTTATTGCACTTATAATTTATAGGCATCATAAGGCTCTATAGTGTGAAGACTCTTGCCTTGGTAACAATGGAGTATTGACATCTTGACTCTAGGACTAATCTCACTTTAAAAAGGTTATGTATTCAGTTTGCTGTTTTACTGTAGGTTTGTAATGTGGTATGAAGCAGATCTTATCACCACGCTTTGAGCCACTGTTTTTGTTCTGTAAAATACGTTACCTTCTTACTTCTGCAGTAGAAGCTCTGAAGCTGAATGTTGTAAACTCTTTGAAGATCAGAGATCATAAAATAATTTCTGTTTGAAAGGACCCATAGAGCTCTTCTAATTCAACCCCTTGCCCAAAGCAGGAATAATTTCCGTGTCAGAACAAGTTTCTCAGAGTCTTGTCTAGTGAAGTTTTGAATGTCTCCAAGAATGCAAGTTTGACAGCCTCTCTGTGCATCCTGTTCATGCAGAGAGCCACTCTTAAAAAATAGGGGGAGGTTACTTACATTTATTCAAAATTTCCCTTGCAGCAACTCGTCAGATGTTTTTTATCCTTTTGTTGTGCATCTCTGAGAAGATGATGCTGGTTTTCTGTATAACCATCCCATTTGATAGTTGAAGACAGCACTTAGAGCTCCCCTTATTGTTCTTTCTACAGCCCAGACAAATTCAGCTTCCATGTCCTTTCCTCACTGGCACATGCACAAGAACGCTACTTAGAGGTCTTTTGTTGACTAGTTACTAGATAAAAGAACATTCTTTTTCCCAACTCATGTGTCAAATGACTTGAGCTAGATATGAACAGGTTTTTGTGGGATCATCAATTACCATGTCTTCAGCTCTGGCTCTGCTGGTTGTAGCTTAGTTTTGGCCTTTTCAGTAATTCCCTTAGAAATGTGTGCTACAGTAAGCTAAACCAAAAAAAAAAAAAATAATCAAACAAACAAACTAACCACCACAACTTTCATCACTTGGCTACCCTAAGAAACTTTCTGTGATGAAAATTTTTGATTTCTTAAAATGAAAACTAATATTGCTTCATGAGATGGTTCAATTGGAAAATGTTCATTACACCCAGGAGAGGGCTAGAGAAAAAAAAAACTTGACTTGAAAAAACAACTGAGAGAGTTTCAATCTCTTCACAAATTCAAACCTGAAAACTCTCAAGCAAGAATTTGAATAAGAAATACCAAATATATTTAGTCTGCAGAGAATCATAAATTGGTGTTGAAGACATTTAAAACCATATGGAGACGGTAGAGGTTTGCTGACTTTTCTTTAATACTCATAAAGAAAATAATTATGCACCAGTAGCAGTCTAATATCAGAACAGAAGTAGAATTTCTGTTTAATCTTTTCAACACATCATACCCAGGTCTGATTTAATTTCTGAATTTTGTAGTATTGTATATGAACAAAAAACATCAAGAATTAATCACTATGATGAAGTGTTCTGTTAATTTGCTAAAATGTCACTTCAAATTTAATACTGGACTGATTTATCAGTCTTCTAAACACTCTCATCTCAGTAACCTCTGATTTCCTAACTGATACTGAATATTTACACAAACATTCAGTCCTAACAGTCATGAAAATCATTTACAATACTGAACAGCAAAATACATAATTAACAAATCAACAGAATATCTTATATATTGATGTGTACCTCCTATTGACATTTTTTCTTGCAATCTTCTACTTTTAACAACTTAATCCTCACAAAGAGGACTTGCCTGTTGAACTTACTCAGTTTTCAGGGCAACACTACAATCTAGAATTTACTAATTTAATTTTGAATGAGGAAGGAAGTATGACATTTCAAAATAAGATTCACAGCATGCAATGTGTTAAAGAGGAGCCACCAAAACTACCCAATAGTAAATACTATTAAGCTGGGATGTAAGCCAAATATCTTTCATTATTTATATGCCTGATTCTGACTTCTAGAAAGGAACCATCCTCTCTCCCTTTACTTGAATTTTAGTTAAACTTGTTCTTTTTTTTTTGGTGAACTATTGACAAAATTAGGTGGAAAACTAACACTGCATAACAGCTCCATGGCTAGAGCACTCCCTCAGGCAATGAAAAACCCAGCTAGAGTTGCTGTTTCTGACTATGGAAATCTAAACCTCTTATTTACACCAAAAAATATTGACTTAAATCCTTCCATTTAAAACCTCCCACTGTCAGGGGAATATTCTAATGTGAAACTCTGAAGTTCACTCTCTAAAGAAAAAAAAATTATTAATTTGAGAGGGTGCAAAATGTCTTATGCACAATTATATCACCAAATGGAAAGGAGATTCTTTCCAAAATGTGAGATACAGCTTTTAGTGCTGGGATTTCACTCTTACAATGAAAGACCTTGGCTGTTTCATAACCATTTCAATAACATCTCTTAGGTTCAACTTAGTTGTTTTGTGTATAACAATTGTTTCATTGGGATCCTTTCCAAGAAGTGTCCCTATTTGACATACCAAGGATCAGGACCATTCACCCAGGAAAAATGTAAGATGTAGCATCAGATCCAGTTGGGCTGGTTTTCTATGTTCCACTTCTATTTTACAAGTATTAGTTTGTCTGACACAAAGCTTCTTAGACCTTTCACTGGCATAGATAGATAAAAAGTTATTGGTCTGGACTTGTAGTCATTGTGCAGAAGTTTGAACATGAGAGGGACACCCTTCTTTGACCCTGTCAGTTTTCAGTATGAACAGGAACAAATATGTAGGCTTTGAGGAATTTTACTGTAAGAAATCTAAGCATCTTATCTACCACCAGGGTTAGGCAGCAGGTGAACAGGTTTTTCCACAGTTAGTTACATTGTGGATTAAGTTCTTAGTGGCAGGTACATAATAGTACATGGTTACTTAACCTCTAAACGGTTGTACAAGACACAAAGTCAGTGATCCTCTGCTTTGGATCTAGCCTTAAGACCTCAGAATGGGAGCAAATAGTAATGGGATATAACATTTTTCTTCAGACACTTTTCCTTTAAGTGATAATTTTATTAACACACTAAGTAAATGTAATTTTGGAATAATCCACCTTCTGCTTCTTTCATGAATTTCTTGATTATGAAAATAAGAAATTCAATGTCTAAGACAGCTATGTTACATTTTGTCTTTATTTTTACTTGCTTTTTTAAACTAATGACAAAATGAATGCCCCAGTTTTCATATTTGGTAATCTGATATATGCACATAACTCTGTACTTGGAAAATCTGAGAGGGTTTTGTTCTGCTAAATTTGTATGTGAACAACAAAACTAGTCATGTTGAGTGGCATTTATAGGCAATGGAAAGGAATACAACTTTTTAAGGGCACAGAGGACATGGCCATTTTAGGAACTGTGAGATATACCATACGGTCTACAGCTGCACGCCAGATTGTCCCAGAAGTCCCTTTTCATATCTACGAGTCCTATCCAAATATACTGGCTGCCCACTGTCAGAAATGACACTAGAGTCTGTTTAGATGACAGAATCCTTAAAGAATTTATTATTCTCCATTGACTCTGCAAGAAGCTGAGGGAACTAAATATGATGTACATAATGACACTATAAATGCTTAAATTAGGTGAAATTAATTTTACTGTGCAGAGAACATCAAATATGTGTTGCCTACAGACTGCACGAAAAAACAACACACATTTTTTATCCTGGATGTACTCGAAACATTCTCACTCTAAATAAGATAATGTAGTCTAACTCAGAACTAGATATCTGTATTTTGCAATTATTGTAATTCATAATTAGATATGCTTTTGGGGCACTTCACTGGGGTGGTAAGCATATTGGTGCTCAGTTTGACAGCTCACTAAATTCTTGATATATTTTGGCTGCAATAACCAATGAGTAATTGCTTTGTATACAAAAGATGTGCATATCCTACTCACCTGTATCTCTTTGTGCTTGGCTAAAGATGCCCCAAAAAACTAACCCAAAAAGGGGCTGTAACAAAGCATATGATGCCTTGTCAAAAAACACAGGATATTCATTTTGTCTTCAATCTACCTCTCTAAATGAATGCAGATATCCTACAGGTCCTGCATCTTACCTGCCAGTGCTCTGAGGGTGTCACAGATGCCATAAGGACCCATAAAAATCACTAGATACCTACATTTTGAGAAGTAAATCCCATCCTAAATTTTAGATCTGAGCTACTAAGTCTGAGATCCTTTTGTTTCCGAATGAAAGAGGCATCACTCATGCATAATTAACCTGCTGTTAAGAGAGTTATACAATATACAGAAGCAGCACTGCAGTATCAAAGTATGTATGTCTCTGAAATCATCCTAAGTCGTCTAGCTCAGTCTTAGACATCTAGGATGTAATTATATAGTAATGCTTTGCAAATCCACTATGTTTTCATAACTGTTATTTTGATTATAAACATAAATATTACAGTAAAAGTAATAAAAATGAAAATGCTGAAATGTAACTAGTGTGACTTTTCTCTCTTGAGACAATTATTTTATTAATTTAACACATTTGCTGAGAGTTTGCCAATTGCTAGTGAACACGAGAAAAGGTTTTAGAATCTTATCTGATAAGAATATTACATTTTCTCATGTACAAAATTTCCAATTTATTTCTCTGTGAGCTGACACGCAAATCACGAGTGAATACTACTGAGCAATTCATTGTAAGTTTAGTGGGGGGTTTTTGTGTGTGTGTGTGTTGTGTTTTTGTTTTTGTTTTTGTTTTTTCATGGGGAGTCTAAATGTCCATGCTTTCCTTTTAAGCAACTGAATTCTTCCAGTTGTGAATTTGCTACAGTGCTATCTCTTTATGAGTTTCAGGTCTCACGAGAGATCATTAGACTCTTGAGAGATACTAATGTCTCAAAAACACTGTAAACAATGCCTTTCCAACCTTGATTGCAGTTTTTGTATTCTCTAATGAATGTTTGTGCACTGAGATAGATTAAGAATATAAAAGGGAGAAAAATATTTGAAAATATGGTCTTGATTGACAAATTCTTTCTAAATGTCTTGTGAATATGGTAATAATGAGTAAAACTTCTTTCCTTCTTTCTTTTCAGTTAAAATTAAGTAAACCTCTGAACAATCATCACTGACAGATAAGACAACATGAAATGAGGCCCATTGAAGGAGATTAACTTGGATTAAATTTTCAGCCTTTTTATGAGAACAAAACACCATCAACATGATAGAAGAACTAGTGATTACATAAACAAGAGAATATCTGCAATGATCCTACTACGTTATAGGCATAAGAAACATTTCAGTACATTGCTGGATGGCAGATGGCCTCTGGAGACAAGAGCATCAGTTTAAAAGATAATCACATTTATAAACTCACCAAGCCAGTACAAACACTCATTGTTACAGTAGGATATACTTTTTCCAAAGCATTACAAAAAAGATGCTGGTGGCTTCATTGAATGTTGAAAAACATGTGTTGTATTTGTGTTACTGTGCCCTCAGGTAATGTGAAGGGAGATGCAAACCCAGCTGCACAGCCTGAAGCTGGCCTCCAGCATAAGCTGTTGGAGCTGTGACTTTTGTATGGCAGGCAATCCCACTGGCAAATAAGAAGAATGAAGCGAGAGAAGGGGGAGCAGGTAGAGGAAAGCTAATATTATAGATTATTTTTAAATACCCTGTTTAAGTACATAAGCATACTGTATTATGGAAAAGACATGAACTAGCTAAGACCTGGGTGAATGAAATAGGCCTTTAAACTGACCACCATGGTGAAAGTGTCGGTAATGAGGAAAGACAGAAAAAAGAACAGAAAGGGAAAGATGAGTTGTAGTTGTCAAAGATAAAAATTTAGGTCTCATCATAATATAGCACAGGGTCAGTGGGATAGAAACAAAGAGGGAGAGGAATTTTAAATTGTAGTAAAAAAATCCTAGCAACTTCCTTCTCATCCCTAGACAGAATGTTTTGAACATAAAAAGACTCTAAGGTAAAAAAAGTATCCAAGCAGATAAAAGTTCTGAATTCTCTAGAAGTATAGGCTCCTGCTACACAACATGAGACAGAGAAAAAATTACCTGCCTTTTTTAATTACCTATAAATATAGCTATTTTTGTTAGTAATTGTCTGATGTCTCATCCCTTGTGCTTCTTTCAGTCCATCAAATGTTTGTCTCGTGTGGTACTGAACTTTCAGCTGTTGCTCTTCAACCAGACGCCTATTCCCAGCAGACAGCATAGAAAGAAGTGGCATTTGCTAGGTAAGCAAAAAGAGCTGAAGATTTGTATTGAACTTATGTCAGAATCATATTTATACATTGAATATCATATCATATAAATGAGAGGACTGATTCTGTAGTACCCCAAACTGATGCTGGGTGGATATTATCCACTCACAATGTTCCTTCATGATCTCATCAAAAGAAAGAGTAAAGCAAATGAGTAGTATATCTGCACTTTCCCCATGGGTGGCAGATAGTGACAACAGCTTTCAACAGGTCTCACAAAACTCATATAGACACGTGGACACCAGCCATTGTCTGGTTTGCATTACCGTTCCTCCACTGTAGTCTGTTGACCTCTGACGTTTACACAATTTGTTTTCCCCATTCATTCTTAAGCTGAATGTATTCTTCTGATTATGATATTTTTAATGATAAAGTACCCTTAACTATATCATACATTTTCTCTGAAATTTAAATTACAATCAAATGTTTATGACTTATTACCACCAGTTTAACTACCTTATTCTTTATTGACCATAAATATAAAAAACATTTAACATACATAATATCGTTTTTTTTTTTCATTTCTCATTCTTTTTTGTCTCTTTTTGTTTTATCGTTTTGCAGGTTTTTTTTCTTTAGAAATGCAGCACAGTGATGTGCCATATCCAAATGATTTGAAAAAGCAAATCCCTATAAAATCCCCCAATTTAGAAAAACAATAAAAATTTAGTTATGAATTAAATATCATATTCTCACTATCAATTTTAAAGGAACAGAAATGCTTTCATGTTGTGTTCCTTTGCAGTTATAAAATGAATAAATGAGATTTGAATGCTCGCCTTTTCATGAGGTGTACCATAGAAAATATAACACGTTAATACCATTTAAAAAGTGAATAGAGAAGTAATTACATATCTGGAAATCACAGTTTATTCTCCATTATTCCAATTTTTCCTAAAAATAGTGAAGACATAAAAAGCCAGTCTCAGTCCTTATTGATTGTCCTTTCACTGTTTCATTTAGAGATATTTGCCCAAATTTTTACATGTTTCAGAAAGCCACCGTGCTATGGTATGTTTATCATCCATGAGCTTGGTTTAGGAGTCTAAATTAGTCTAAATTAGCTAATTTAGGAGCTAATTTAGCTTAAACCTATTACAGTGTTAATGGAAAGACAGACACCTCTAGACAGTGATTCAGAAGTGTTAAGCATTACTTCAGCTCTAAATTACTCGTCTCTTATCAATGATTGCATTGATAGCTTAACTCCCATTTTCTACTTCCTACTCCCTAGTTTAGGCATTTCATATAATGTTTAGTCAGATATATAAGTGCTATAGTTTATAGCTATTGTGTCCTTCAACGCATCTGGGTTTATTCTCCGTGGAATTATTCTATGGAAATCAAAATATGGGAGGCAACTGGGACTGTGGGGTCTCACTTAATACGGCGATGGGAACTACTCCATCCCTGAAACTGGAGTGTTTCCAAACAATAATTAAATATGGTTAATATTAGTAGCTTAATTTCTGGGGCCTTAAATGCTCCTAAATGTGTTCATGAATATTCATAAATAATTGAAAATATGACCATCATATATATATGTATTACAGCCAGTTACAAACTTTTAAACTAGAAATATGTCTTGACCTACCTCAAATAGTAATGTTTTTCAGATTGTGACAACTGGCCAGTACTGTTTTATGACATTTATAGAAACAGTGAACTAGAAGTAATATTGTAGAGGAAGAAAAAGACAGTATACTAAAAACTCTAAGGACAATTCTGTGTGATTCTGTCTGAAAGCACAATCTGCTAGGAGCTTCTTTGGGAATCTCTCTGTCCTTTTCAGTTTGGATACTATAAAACTGAGAAAGACTATTGATCTTTAGTTTGAACAGGAAAGACCTTTGGATTTTTAAGTATGAGCTGCAGAGGGAAGAGCCATGGGTTACTAACAAGAAAAAAAAAGGGGTGCGTATACTCAGGACTATTAAAGCAGGATTCTAAAGGCATGGTTATAACTTAATGAGTCAGTTCCACTTAAACAGGCTTAATATTTTAATGTATATAATACCATTCTGTAACTTAAGGCCATTTAATCCAAGTTTTCTTCTAACCAAGTAAGATTGTTAAATATTTGATAGGATTATATTTTGCAGTTATATTTAATTGGAAACCAAGGAAAAATACTACTGCCTTGAATAGCAACTAAAATGTTCATATATCTTCTTCCATATCATCACATTACAGAATAACAACAGCCAGAAAATTTGCAATTGTCAAACTATTTTATTATATTTTGTCAATGGAAGTATAAAAGAACTTTTTCTTGTCAAATATGTTCTGAAATTAAATATTTTAGTTTTCTGGTTGCAAAATAAGCCTAGCAAAGGAAATGAGTGGGTTGGCAATGTGCTTTAGACAATATTCTACAGAATATAATTATATATGACCAACTTTTAGCAAACAAGACTAATGTCTTCATTTAATCTTTCAGTGTATCTCTGTACTTCACACTGCTGTTATACCTTTAGAAGCTGCCAGATGGGGAAGAGGACTTAGAAAATCTGTGATAAGCTGCAGGAGTATCTCTATTTTAATTTTCATTTTACTTACTGTTGTCATATTGGAAGATTCCTGAACTCTGTCCACTGGGTCATACTGCAAAGAAACCCTGAATACCAGTGCATAGGTAGGCCACACTTACAGGCAATGTGAGGTATCTTGCATCTATGTATGGCGTCCCAAGTTCACTCACCATTCTCCAAAAGTATCCTGTAGTACCCACAGACTTTATGCCACTTCAGGCCACATATCAGCACCTGTCTGCATTTTATTTTGCTTTTTTTTCTGTGACAATATTTTACACAGATGGAAATTAACTTTTCCAGTTCTGAGGTCCCCATGCTGCTCTGTAGATTTGGTGACAATGGAGTGGTACGAGAAAAGTAAGAAGACAGAAAACTTTGTGAACAGAGCTGACAAAATTTGAATAGGAACAAAAACGCTGTGGTGAGAGGAAAACTGACTAGAAGTGGCAAAAACATTAAAAAAACCTGTTGCACTGTAAGTTTTTCTGTGTGTTTTTAAATAACCTACCTCTTTCAGTTTCTCCCCCTTAGCAAACAATGGTTTCTTCTCCTAAATAAGCAATAAGCAGGATATTTCATTGACAAAATAAAAAGGGAATGTCATCCACATTCCTGACAGATTAAATCACCTCCTAAATTTACAACCTGCTATTCAAAAGAAAAAGTTAGAGCTGATCAAAATACAGTACGTCTTATGTAATATATTCATATTTTGAGGGATATACTAAGCTTACTTAATTTTTAAGGGGGGTTTGGGTTTTTATTGTGGGTTTTTTTGTTGCTATTTGGTTGGTTGGTTTGGTTTTGTTCTCCCCAGTCCCCCCCCAAAAAAGGCAGTAAGTATTGTTCTTGTGGTTTTTTTTCCTTTTTTTTCTTCTGTAAATTAATAAAAATATGAAATCAAACTTTTATTGTTCTGCCCATGTCCATTTGACTAATAGTAGAATATTTCTGTATTAAACACACCAATTCAATAATTATTAGCTAGTACTGTGAATACAAGAAAGATGGATGAGTAGTGTCCAGAGAAAAACTGCTCCAGAATGTATGAGTTTTGGTGAATTTAGTGACATCTTCTTTCTTCTGGTTTTGGAACTAAAACAAAACAAAAAAAACCAAACAACAATAAAACCCCTCTAAAAGTAGTTGATTTTTAATACATAGCAATTATTTTTCTTTTTGGCTTACAGTTAATTTTTCCTCTCAGTCACAACAATGAACTTTGTCATTTCATTGATAAGGAAAAATTTGAACCTTCATCTTATGGTTAACTTTCTAATTGTCTTTGCATTCATCTGTGCTAAATTGAAAGCTCAGGATAAAGGCTCAACCTATCCACATTTGAAAATCAAAATTATGTTATTAACAATTTATTGACTGCCTTATTTCATTAACTTCATTGCTTTTACCACTTACAGAAAGGCAGTTAGGAAAAATTAGTAGTGAAAAGTTTTGGTTCAGAGTAGATTTCAATTTACTTTGAAGGTGTGGAAATTGATTCCCATAAAGTACATATCTGTAATATATACTATAATATAATATAAAGCATATATCTGTAATGTATACTTCTACATATTATTTTGTAATTTTTTTAGTGTTAGTAAAATTGAAAGGTAAAAATTATAATTGAAATGACGCAGCAAAAAATAAAAGGTAAATATTTTATTCATACCAACTAGAGAAGCACTTGTACCTCCTTTTACATGCTATAGCTCTTTATCCAATCTTTCTGACCAGTTTCACAAACAAGAAATCATGGGAAACAGATATATGATTTAATCATTCCGTTTCATTTCCTATACTAAGGAGACTCATTCTGTTTGCCCTTTCTCAAAAAGATATAAGGTTATAAAAACAAACTATTATTATTAATGGGAATTATTCTCAAGACTTTTTCCTTTCACTAATCATAACCGTATCTGACATAGGACTTGAAACTTGACTTGTTTTGATCAACCTAATTTTACCTCTGAACACTCTACAAACTTTCAGCAATACATCTTTAACAGAACATTGGTGGATAGGCAGAACAATTGTCTTCAATAAAGCAAATTATTTTATGATATTTATTTTTCCATTGGCTGTTATTGAAGTAGAATCTGAAAAATATACCTATAATGTAAGGTATTTACATAGGAAATGTGATTTTGTGATTCTGTGAAATTGTCATATCTATAGAAATAATAATAAAGAAATGTGGATTCTTTTGATTTTTTTTAACCTGTAAAGTCCAAACAATTCATTTTCCCTACTATTATGAGAATACGACATTTACATCTATCTAATGAAAGATGTAATTCATATTCATTTGTGTTCTTAAATTTAGTCTGTCAGAGCTGTCAACACAGTTATGTGGATCATTCTTTGCAAATGTTACTAAAGTTAAAAAGGATACCGGGAAATGGTCCAAATACAAAGTGCTTCCTTAAAAACAACCAAGGCCAGTATATTGTCCTTAATGTGAGGTGAAACAGGACAATATCAGTTTCAAGTAATACAGCGTCTCTCGTAACAAAAGAGAAAATTTCTTTGTGAAGTCAGTTGCGCATGTTTTAAAAAGTTCTGGTAATAAAATATTTGAAACAGTATTATTTATGACAAGGACTGAAAAGCAGTACGGTTGTCGGAATGAAATTCAGGGAAGGTAACAGACAATAATAAAAGAACAAAAGTGCAGAGCAGACAAGACATAAGGTTAGCAAACAACTCAAGTCACAGGAATATGTTATGGTAAGAGCAGAAATACATTTTTGATACATACTTCCTTCTATAAGAAAATACACGCAGAGAGATTGCACAAGTAGCCAGATAGAAATGGTGCAATTCAAGACATTTATCCATGTTACAAAGCTGTCAGTATCCTTGTATTTCAGCAATAAATGGCACCAAGCTCATCCAGCTTTTCTCTGACTGCCAGTGTGGAAAAGTAGGTATTTTGGTGTTTTGGGTTTTTTGGAGGGTTTTTTTGGGTTTTGCGGATCTTAAATACCTCTTTGCTACTTGTATGACTTACTGTAGTGCACTTGCAAGGAGAAGATATTTGAAGTAACAGTTTTTATGCTAAAAAACCAGCTTAAAACTATGAATTTTTTGTACGCCCAATATTCAAGTGACACATATGTATTATGATTTATAAACTTTGTACAACTTTCATCCAAAACCACTTTATAATTCCTAAATTAGAATGAGAAGTTATCTTTTCTTTCAAGGCACTGCTATTGTTATATGTGCTTATGTTGGTACACAGATTCCTAGCCTCAGCAAAAAGGAAATGTGAAAAATATGTTTCAAAGTGTGAAGTAATATTGGATTCACTGATTAGTAAAAGAATAGGAACTTACTTTTTTTTAATGCTTGTAATTTAAGCCATTTTTTATGATATCATTGATGTATTAGAATTCTCTGATAAATGTCTGATAAATCTGAGATGTGTTTGTAAGGCACGGACCAACATGATGCTTCATCCACATGGGACCTTGAAAATGCTAGGTTACATTTAAAAAAAAACCCAACTTACTACAACTTGTTTCAATTATTATTTAGTCTCACTGTAAGATTGTGATCTTTTTTTTAATAGTTTGAATTTTTTTCTGCTTCAGCTTATAGCCATTGAATCTTGTTCTATCATGCTCTTAGAGTGTAGAATTTCCACAGTTTTGGTTCCTTTAGTAAGTATTTATACATGATCATTGAATTCCGCAAATATTATTCTGAAAACTACAGAAACTGAAATTCTTCAGTCTTTAGGGTATGTTTCCAAATGTTTTCACGATACCAATCGCTGTTCCATAAATACTTTTCCATTTCTTTAGTATCCTAAAGTGCAGACCAGAGCTAATTACATAGTCACATTTTCTTAAAGATCATCTCATTATGAAATAATTATTGAAATGCATTAAATCAGTGTACTGAACAAGGTTATTAGATGTAGGACAATGTCTCTTTTAAGAATAGGGGGAATGTTAAAGGCTTGTATTGCCTGAGGCAAGGATCTGTAGGAGCAGAGAGAAAT
Organism: Chroicocephalus ridibundus; assembly: GCF_963924245.1. Taxonomy (NCBI): domain Eukaryota; kingdom Metazoa; phylum Chordata; class Aves; order Charadriiformes; family Laridae; genus Chroicocephalus; species Chroicocephalus ridibundus. Next base: position 54,743,866 of record NC_086284.1, read on the forward strand.
GTCTCCTGAGTTACCCTATTTAAAGCTGCCCTGAAGAATGCTAATTCTACTTTTACTTCCTTCCTGCTGCAAGAAAAATATCACACATAGAATAAGAATAGAAAAAAAAAAAAGTGTATACCACATATTCTGGAGAATCAACTTGAAATTGGTCTTGTGGTCCAGAAATGCTGGATTCTTGTAGGGTCAGTTGATGCTGTTTAAGTTCTTTCTTGTCTTCGCTACATCCTGCCTAAATACATGCTGCTCTCCTCATCTTTGTTTTTATCATCTTTCCTTCTTCCAAGAGACTTAGTCCTTTGTTTTACCTATGCCCTACTTTCAGTCCTGATTCTGAGACCATTTCTGTGATTCCATTAGCTGTTTTCCCCACCCTCACTCTCTCAAGGCCACTTCTTGACTTCCGTATATTTTTTCTTTACTCTTTTTCTTTCCATAACATTTCTCTCTTCACCTTTGCCCTTTGACTATGAATCAGGAGCCTTTTACTCTCCATTTGTCTGTGAAATGGCAAGAAAATAGTGATAATCATTACACTGTCTTATTCAGTGGCAAAGTTATTTCAAAGTAAACATTCTGGACCATTTTCAGAACTGAAATTAAACCTGTTCTAAAAATTTAAATATTGAGTTTCATGGGAGTTATCACTGGGTACTTGAAAATTATTACAGATCATCTAATTCACAGCCTTGGCACAGCAAATCATACTGGTAGCAATCTGACAGGCAGGAGAAAAAATTGTTTGAGAATCCATATTGCCATGATTCATGAGATAATCAGTGATCTGAAACATACTAGTCATTAAGTCTTTCCTGTCTATCCACTGTCTTCATAATGTTTGAGCAGAATGAAACTACATTTACTCTTGTCACTATCAAAGTCACTGCAGTCCACTATACTCTATTGCCTAAAGAATAAACCAGAAATATTTTGTAGTGCTGGAAACTCAGTTAAGGCATTTTGGTAAGTTTAAAGAAATATCAATTCCACTACTATATTTTTTCAATATTTCTGAAAAGAAAAAAACCACTTATTCTGTGTTTTAGGGGTGGTCTTGATGCTTTCCCACAAATAGTACAAATACGTTTCCAAGGAGTATTTCACCATAAAATGACATTTCCAAAGAAAAAAAAAAAAAGCCCAATATTTCATTGCTCTACCAAGGGGTTATTTTGATACCCACTTATTTTTCAACCAAGGGGGGAAAAGGATCCAAAACCCACATCTGTGAACATTTTTTTTAGTGAATATATTGTGTGCCAAAGAATGTCTAACATCCACCTCCAATTTTACTTGAATAGACTAATTTTTACCTTCTGCTTTTTAACAGATATTGCAGCATCCAATGGAGCTGTAGACATATAAGCATAAAAAGGTATACAAAGAAAGCCTCTCACTCAATGTTCCAGAAATTGTTTTAAATAGAAATTTTTAATAAAATTCAATTAACTTATGTTAAACTCAAATGTCATGTTTGCAACATTTCTAAAAGAGAAAAAATACAGTCTGTTTTATAATCAATGTGCAAAGATACCCACTGATGTCCACTAAGTTTTTCCCTTATCCCTTTTGTCTCTATATGTCATTTTACTCTTATTTCCTTTACAACCCTTTCAATATTTCTTTGGCCTTCTGTAGTTCTTATTGCTAATAGTATGACATATGCAAAAGTTCACTTAGGTACTTTATTCATCACAAATTTCCATCCCAGAAGTTCATGGTTCTTGTCTTTTTTGTTACAGGCACTCAAGTACCTTTTTAGTGTCTCCATCCATTCATGAAAGAAAAGTCTCATCTCACTTCTTTAGAAATAATTTGCAACGGGCAAGCAGCATTATTAAGAAAGATAAACACACACACAGAGACTTTTCAGAATCCAATTTCATCTGCCAAGACTATAAAGCTCATCATTGAGAACCAAAAGCTCCCTTTCCCCTCCCTCTTCCCCAAAATCAGGATATTGTAAATAAACAAGCACATCATAGAATCATAGAATCATATGGAAGGGACCTTAAAGATCATCTAGTTCCAACTCCCCTGCCATTGGCAGGGACAACTTCCACTGGGCCAGGTTGCTCAAAGCTCCATCCAGCCTGGTCTTGAACACTGCAGGGATGAGGCATCCACAACTTCCCTGGGCAACCTGTTCCACTGCCTCACCACCCTCACAGTAAAGAATTTCCTCCTCATATCTAATCTAAATCTCCCCTTTTTCAGTTTAAAACCATTACCCCTCATCCTATCCCTGCATGCCCTGATGAAGAGTCCCTCCCCATCTTGCATGTAGGCCCCCTTTAGGTACTGGAAGGCCACTATAAGGTGTCCCTGAAGCCTTCTTTTCTCCAGGCTGAACAACCTCAACTCTCTCAGCCTGTCCTCACAGCATAGGTGCTCCAGCCCTCTGATCATTTTCATGGCCTTCCTCTGGACTTGCTCCAACAGGTCCATGTCCTTCTTATGTTGAGGGCTCCAGAGCTGGACACAGTTTTCTCCTCAGGGCTCCTCTGCTTGGGATTGCCATGACCCATGTGCAGGACCTTGCACTTGGCCTGGTTGAACTTCATTAGGTTTGCACGGGCCCACTTCTCAAGCCTGTCCAGATCTGTCTGGATGGCATCCCTTCACTCCGTCGTGTCAACCACGCCACACAGCTTGGTGTCATCAGCAAACTTGCTGAGGGTGCACTCAATCCCACTATCCATGTCACTGACAAAGATGTTAAACAGCACCAGTCCCAGTACTGACCCCTGAGGAATGCCACTCATCACTGGTCACCACTTGGACATCTAGCCGTTGACCACAACTCTTTGAGTACTGCCATCCTGCCAATTCCTTATCCACCAACTGGTCCACCCGTCAAAATCCACTCCTTTCCAATTACCTTCACTTTATCATTTCTCTTCTGTATGTAGTCTGAAGGGTTTCACACTTCATATTGCAGTTTAGGAGTAAGGTACTTGCATATGAACTTCCTAAGATTCTCAAGGAAACTCCCTTCCCGTCCTTTCTTTTTATATTTTGTGTGTGCTCTTCCATGCCTTGCCAAAAGTTGTCTACGCCAATGAGCACCAGAATCCCCATGCACATGCGTTTTTCCCTAAAAGCAGATCTAATGACTCTAAAAGGTGCGAACAATTCAAAATCATGGATATTAGAGCACCCTTGTGGGATTCTGATTTCAATTATTTCTTAGACACTGGTGCTAGGATGCAAGCTGGGTTAGTGATTCATAACTGCAAATACTAAAATAATTAATAAATTACTGTACTTGAAATGCTATACTTCTTCAATGAGTTATAAGAAAACAAAACAAACAAACAAACAAAAATTGAAGCCCTTATTCAGTATCCTGTATTAACCAAAACTAGCACATGTGTTCTTTGACATTTGTGTTTGTTAATCATGCTGAATTCCAGTAACTTGTCTGTTAAAAACGAAGTGTTGAATTTATATGTCTTTCTATACCAAGACTTTATGACTATATTTTGGCATCTATATTCAGTGTGTCATTCTGAAAAGGTCAAAGAAAAAATCAATTGTCATATTGCAGTTTTTTAAATAAATCTAACAAATATAAATGAATTCCTCAGCGTTCTTTGCAGATCATAATTACATAGGACATGTATAATTTCATCTAGCAGAAAGTTTGCTATTCAAGTCTAATTTTGTGATTACTTTACATTCAGAAGAAAAAAATCTGTTCAGTTAATCTTTAGCATAGAATTTAGTGGTGAAAACCTTTGTACCTTCTTTTCTATTTATGATTATGTTTTGCTTTTCTCTCTTTTTTATTTTTATTGGAGAGTGTGGTGCTTTAACTGTTTAATTTCTCATATTCTTTTATATTTCTCTTTTGCATATGGCATTAAAAGTCTGTCTGGCGTTAAAAGCAGTATGTAAGGAACAAACTCTGGGCTTGAATTTGAATAATGATACAGTTGGTAGCCAGTCACAAGTGGTGTTCTCCAGGGATCAGTACTGAGGCCTGTTCTCTTTAACATCTTTGTCAGTGATCGGACAACGGGATCAAGTGCACCCTCAGTAAGTTTGCAGATGAAACCAACTTGGGCGGGAGTGTTGATCTGCTTGAGGGCAGGTTGGCTCTGCAGAGGGATCTGGACAGGGTGGACCAATGGGCCAAGGCAAATGGTATGAGGTTCAACAAGACCAAGTGCCAGGTCCTGCACTGGGATCACAACAACCCCATGCAACTCTATAGGCGTGGGGAAGAGTGGCTGGAAAGATGCCTGGCAGAAAAGGACCTGGGGATATTGGTCCACAGCCATCTGAATATGAGCCAGCACTGGCCATATAGCATCCAGGCCAATAGCATCCTGGCATGTATGAGAAATAGTGTGGTGAACAGGACCAGGGAAGTGATCATCCCCCTGTACTTGGCACTGGTGAGGCCCCACCTCGAGTACTGTGTCCAGTTTTGGGCCCCTCACTACAGAAAAGACATTGAGATTCTGGAGTGAGTCCAGAGAAGCCAACGAAGCTGTTGAGGGGTATAGAGAACAAGTCTTATAAGGAGAGGCTGAGGAAACTGGGATCATTTAACCTGGGGAAAAGGAAGCTGAGGGAAGACCTTATCTCTCTCTACAACCACCTGGAAGGAGACTGTAATGAGGTGGGTGTCAGTCTCTTCTCCCAAGTAACAGGCAATAGGACAAGAGGAAATGTCCTCAAGTTACACCAGGGGAGGTTTAGATTGGATATTAGGAACAAAATTTACATTGAAAGGGTTATTAAGCATTGGAACAGGCTGCCCAGGGAAGTGGTTGAATCACCATCCCTGGAGGTATTTAAAAGATGTGTAGATGCAGTGCTTAGGGACATGGTTTAGTGGTAACTTGGCAGGGCTAGGTTAAGAGTTGGACCTGATCTTAAAGGTCTCTTCCAACCAAAATGATTCTATGATTCTATGATATGTGTTACCTTTAATATGGCATGTTTTAGAAGAAACCAAAATGATGAGTACTACATTTTTCTTCATTTCATAGGATCATAGAATCATAGAATGGTTTGGGTTAGAAGGAATCTTAAAGATCATCTAGTTCCAACCGCCTCAACATGGGCAGGGACACCTCCCACTAGACCAGGCTGCTCAAAGCCTCATCCAACCTGGTCTTGAACACTTCCAGGGATGGGGTATCTACAGCTTCTCTGGGCATCCTGTTACACTGCCTCACCACCCTCACAGTAAAGAATTTCTTCCTCATATCTGATCTAAATCCCCCCTCTTTCAGTTTAAAACCATTTCCCCTCATCCTATTGCTACACTCCCTGATAAGGAGTCCCTCCCCATCTTGCATGTAGGCCCCCTTTAGGTACTGGAAGGCTGCTATAAGGTCTCCCCGGGGAGAGAAGAGCCTTCTCTTCTCCAGGCTGAACAACCCCAACTCTCTCAGCCTGCCCTCATAGCATAGGTGCTCCAGCCCTCTGATCATCTTCGTGGGTCTCCTCTGGACCTGGTCCAACAGGTCCATGTCCTTCTTGTGCTGAGGACTCCAGAGCTACATGCAGTACTCTCACACCCTCTTCTCCATTTCAGCAAAAATTTCAGTTTTTGTCTCAAGTGTATATACTTCTAAATAGTTTTTAAAGTACAAAAGAGAAATCTAGACTCATAATAAAGAAAATAGAGATTCAAAAGACCTCGAGATTTTGTTTCAGATCTTCAGGGATGTCAGTTACTAACGTTTGTTCTGAAGGTGGTATCCATAGGGAAAAAACATTTAAGTGCTAAGAACTAAAGCATATTAGTGTAGGCTTAATGACACGCTAATGGGTTTGCGTAAGTTCCTAGCTGATTTGGAACAAAGACAAAGGGATTCTGCATCTGCTCTGAGCACATTTCAGGATGCAGCATGTTAAAATATACTTAGAAATAGAAAATGCAAGAAAAAAATCCTCAAATATCCAAGGCAGAAATATTTTGAATAAACTGTAAATTAGTTCTTGAAGATGCTCTTTAAATGTCTTTAATTTCTTATTTTATTACTTTTCCTTTCTTTTTATATCTGGGAGGATGTACATGTATGCATGTCTAAATATTTGTGTAACACAAAAGGATGAAGGTGAGAGGTGGGATTCAGCGCTCCTACTTTGCATATCAGTGAGTGAGACTTCTCACTCACTAGAATTAGCCTGGACTTCTTTGTAGTCAATAGACAGAAACTGACATCTCCAGAGGGCAATTTATTAAGACTCATAGATACCTACTTAAGAATTTCTTCAGTAAGTGAAAATTTATCGGATGTTTTCTTGTCCTTCACAACATATGAAGATAAATCACAGTTAAATAAAAATATTTTTCCATATATCATAATAATATTCTGTAAAGCTGAATACACTAGGAATGAAAGTAAAATATAAATATGCTTATATGCTTTTTCTGGTTTGGTGTTTGGAGACCAGACATCTTGATCTACCTGTGTAGAAGTAATTCTGTCTCTGTGAAATGACCAGCATGATTGGAGCTTTGAATTTTTGGGTTTAGAAAGGTAAGGAAACTTCAAGCAGGTCTCTGTATTTCAGTAAAGTATAGATTTGGCAGACATTAAAATAAGACACTATTCCAGTTTGAAATTAATTTAATTAAAATAATTGAAAATAAGATAATATCTTTGTTAGTACACTGTAACCTGAGAGACATAGCTGGTGAACTGCTGTTAGCATCAGAAATTTTGAGAAATTCATAATCGCAAATAAGCAGCTCATGAAAGGAGCTGAAGTTAAATCTGGAAATGTATTTCATTCTGGAAGCATAAGAAACAGAGTTTGATTCCCTGCAATAAATGTCTTTGATCTTGAGTCTTTCTGTTCCAGATTTTATGAGGACTACTATACCTTTTACTATTTTATTTCATCTTTTTTTTTTTTTGGTTCATTTTATTTATATATTTCACGTCTTATTAGCTACTAGAACAGATTATTGTAATTCTTTCTGTTACAGTCTGCTGAGTACAGTTATCTCCAGATTACAGCATGTCCAAAACCCCTCAGCTCATCTTTTAGCCTTCAGTGTTAAGAGACAGCCTATTAGTACTATCTTCAAAGATTTATAGTGGCTTTCTGTTTCAACTAGAATTATCTGCAAGATACTAATTCTATTTGTTGAGTCATTAAATGGACTTGAATCCTCATCCCTGAGATGCTGGCAAGTACATACATGCTAGGATCTTTATCCTCTGATCAATGTCCTGTGAACTATATGTCTGTCAAATGGAAAATCTATGACTAAAATTTGTTCTTATATCTCTTCCCCTTTCTTCTCCATTACATTAAGTTTTTTTGGAGTTTTTTACATTTGTCTGTCTTCTATCTGTAACTGAAATGTACTAGATAAACTTAAGATATATTTTGCCTCTTATTTACATTTTTTTAAATTAAAAAGTAAAATATTGGACAGAAAACATGAAGCTGACAGTCTTATTACTTAAAGGATTTCCATTAAAAAACTATGTCAGATTAAAAATTCCCACTATTTTCGGAAATGCCTTAATTCTTATTTCTATTCACCAGTTTTCAAGGGTCTGAGAGATTTTATTTACATACCTGAAGGGGACACTAGACCCTCCCCATTTCATATTATCCATCAAAGAGCTGTCCAATGGATTTATTTTTTTTTTTTTAATTTGAAAATCCTATATTCCTCTGCATAAATGATATTAAAATGGCTCTCATTTGAAGTGAACGGAGATTGATCTTTTAAAATTTAGGCCATAATGTAATAAACTGATGTATTTAAATATATTGATACTATATTATTTTGCATAATATTGTAAAGTTCAGAGAGGAATTTGGTTGAATGAACTTTTTTTAAAACATAACTAAGCCATAGTTTTTAGAAGCTTAGGCTTAAAAAGTCTCAGAAGAGTATCAATAGTCAGTTAACTAAATGTAGAGACAGGAATGGAAAAAAAATGATTTGCCCAACATCATTTAAGAAGCTTGTTTTTGCTAAGGAGGAAAATTAAACCAGAGTTTCAGAGTTCCTTGCATATTCTTTATCGAGTTAATTATTTTAATTCTGTTTAAATGAATTGGGAGGGAGGATAGTACTTTAAAAAAATAATTCTTTAATATTCACATGTAGGAATATATCAAAATACTTTTGGGATGTTATTTCATTGGCTGTAATTACCTAAATCACAATTTCTTTACACTCGTATCACTTGTAACATTATCAGGGTGACTAAGACCTTAAATATACTCTATCAACTTCCTTTATTTCTGCAGTAATTTTCCTAGTTTCTTATCTTTGGTATTAAAACACTCTACTCTCAAAAATTTTTGTCAGGTAATAGAATAACATATTAATGAATCACAAGACTTTTGTTACCTGCTACACTCCTATGCCAAAACCAAATCCCTTTCACTTCTGCTTTGCCAGTCTACATAATTTCCAATCGGCTAGGCCTGTCAAAAGTCTTATTACTTCAAACTTTCACCACTATGAGCACTACAAAACTTTTTTATGGTCAAGTATGAAATATGTGGACTTACATTTAACTATGAAATACACACTTTTTCGTTAGGTTTCAACTTTGTTTTCATATTAATTTGATTCATCAGACTAGTATACTGTATTTTTAAAATTTTATATTACATTTTTCTTTGGATTTTTTTTTGATTATTTCAGCCACCTTTCCTGTCCTAACCCTATATAAACCAAATCTGACTGTAGAAGAATTTAATCTTTCTGTAAATATTTTACTACACTGTACTTTACCATAGCTGCTTCTTTAGTCTTTTCATATATGCCTGCTTTATATAGATTTTATGTTTTTCCTCTGAACCGGAAATACTGTTGAATTCATTATGATTTCAGGCTTGATGATATACCCACCCATTGACTTTGCACCTATGGACTTCACCAGCATTTCCACTGGTTGAGATAATTAAATCTGTGGTTTTGTTTTACATTTGATTTATCTGGCATTAAACCTTAATTGCTAAATGTATATCTATTGCTTGCAGCAGAAAGTTGCCACAGGAAACCAGTCACAGGAGGAACCTTCTGCGTAGGTTGTTACTGTGCCCTGGAAGACAGAAACTACTTGCAGCCTCTATGAATGTGGCAAAACCAGACCTAGGTATGCAGGGGCTTTCTACATAGCTCTGTTCCCAAGAGAGTTTTGCAGCTACTATAGTTCCTTCCCACCCTCTGTATCATGTTTAATGAGGACTCACAGAAAAGTTTGGAGAAATGACCTCTGACAGTATTTATCTGTGGAAAACTAGAGTCATTTAGGGGAGGTTACCACTGAAAAATGACACTATATATTTTATAGAGCTTTAAACTTTAAGGGGAGGAGAAGGAGGACAATGGAGAATTTTTATTGTTGTAACCAATTCTAATTTCAAGGAACATTTGATACAATTTTAATCCTGTACTCTTCAAAACATTCCACATGATTGCAAGATAATGAAACTAATGAGTACCAGAACTATAATAATGTTATAACAATTTTTCAATGGTAGAAGGAACTGTACAGCTGAGGACAGACAAATAAGTTGCCTACAGCCAGATAGGAAAATACGTTGAATCGTCAAACTTCATAGATAGTTTAAAAAGTGATTGCACAGGTTGCAGATGGAATTGGGTTTATCTCTTATGTTCATCACTTTTTACTTGTATTTATAATCATTTAATTAGTAAAAAAAAATCAATTGACATGGAATCCTGGCCCCTTACTTGGAGAGTTCACCTGGTTTTTCATTGCAGAATAAAAAAGATTAAATTTTACTAAAGAAAGAATGTAAGTTTTCTTTAGACTCAGCATAGAGAAAAGGAAGTCTGCAAAGAGAGAGCCGTTCTACCCAGGTCAGGCACTACACCCTGTCCTGTAGGATAGGGGCTCTATAAGAAGCCCAGGCTGCATTTCTCTCTTCCAGCTTCCACACCTGCATTTCTTCCTGCTGGAAGGCAAACCTCAGGATGAAATGAAAAAAAGGAAGAGGAGGAGAAGGCGAGCCAGGCAAGAGGGGCTGGTGAACATTTAGTTCTCAGCTAGGAGCTCCCAGGGCACATTCCCAGACCGAGGAAATGTCATTGAGTTCTGACTTTTCAACAAAACCGTATGCAATCTGCAAGGAGTTATCTAGTCCACTTCTTATCTCTTCTGTGGAGGGTAGAGGACATGTTGGCTATCCTCATCTTCTCAAGATATAGTCAGATTTGCCATCAGGAATGTCTCAGCTTCAATAGAAGAGAGACATCATAGGATATAAATTTGATGATTTGTCAGGATGCTCACCAAAGACACAACTTCAGCTTTTAAAAGATAAAGTAGAATATAAAGTGTAGATTTCTATTTCTTGGTTTAATTTCCATTTTTGATTGTGAACAGAGGGGTTACTGCACTGCCACAGTGATGATTCAGTATAAATATGATGAACAAATCCGAATTTTCCTATGTCTTGTGTGTCTTAAGTGCATTCACCTGAATCTCTGGAGAACTTCATGCAATCATCAGTTTTCCAGGACATTTCTGCTATCCAGACAAAAGAAGCTAAGTGGACAGAAAATCCACAATCTGCAATGAATGCTTCCCACAGTTAGAGAATTCTGCACATCAACCAATCTGGCAGATGAATGTTAAGGCAAGTGATCTCCCTCAGTGAGATTTACATGGACTGCAACTAACCTCAAAATATTAAAGCAAAAACCATTGTAAATGGAGCAAAATGTTACAGGTACCAGAAAGGCTCAAAATAAACAGAAGAAGAGAGGGCAATCCTGATTGTTTATTATATCTTATCAAGTCCAGTTTAGTGTCTGTCTAGGTGGTCAATCTTGCTGATTTGAAGAAGTTAATTTCCATTTGTCCTATGGTGCATAATTTTGAACTCGTCATTAGATGGATCTTTCGATATAAAAAGGCTTACGTGCATTCAGACTGAAACTGAAATAACACATACTGCATCATTGTAAAGGAATTAACATCTGCTTCTATTTAGTATTCAAATAAAAGCAAATTATTAATTCTGTATGATGTTGTAATGATTGTACAATTATTAGATAATGGTAGTCATCACTATACAGTAACAGATTGGTAGTACTGACGTATACTAAAATATAACAAAATCAAGAAGGTAGTAATTTAATAAAGTAATATAAACACATTAATTAAGAAATAAAGCTCTGCCAGTACTCTGTACAGTGGGTCAGTCACTATTAAGATGATCTGTAAAATTCAGAAAGCATCTGCAAACTTTGAAATTTATTATCACACACATGACTATGAAAGTAGATTCTCAAAACGTAACAAAGAATGTCAGCAGAGTCAGATACATTTTAAACAAATACCCTGTCAGTGGTCTGTTAGCCACAGTTTACTAATCTGATTTAATTTATGTAATATTTTATTGTCTTCATCTAAATTATGACAGGTTCCCTTATAGGGGAAGAGGAGCCTAGAGTGAAAAGATAGATTTAGATACATAAACTTGAAGCAGTGAAACAAGGATGAATGAATTCCATTCATCAACTTGAACTATTAATTAATTAAATACAGGAGAGAAGAATATACACATTATGTCCAAATTGCTAGAGCAGAGCTCTGAGCTCTATCTGCAACACTGGAAATGCTGATTTGAATCCTTGCTCCAAATAGGAGGTTACACAAACCTGATAATACACCTTTATCAACTGAAACTAAATGCCATTGAGTGTCCTAGGGTCTTCTTTTTCCTTCTGTCTTTTCAAATAAATAAATAAAATCTGTATGTAAACAACAGATATTAAAAAAGTAACTCCCTCCCAAACTAAACCAGACAGCCAGAGGTTTTAGTGGCCCACCCTAATCAACAACCGTAATTAAACCACTTGATGTCATCGCAGAACTGGGCAGGCTGTTCTTCACATCATTTCAGTGTCTTTTTCCATACAGCTCCCAACAACTGTACTAAATCATAGTCAGAGCTTCTGACATTAGGTGCTTAAAATAACCGGAGAAGAGGACACCTGAATTAACATTAATTAATTAATCAATTAAGTCATTAAAGCAGAGCAGTTCCTCCCAACCTTCACTTAAGTTGAATTTGATCATTCTTTTTTTCCAAGCTAAACATTTTTTCCTGTTTTGAAACTTTTCTTGTGAAGTTGCCTGCAATCAGATAATGTCAGTCTTAAACTTGTGTTAAAACCCAAAAGAAAAGTTCAGTCCAAAATACTATTTTTTCTAATTTTCCAAAGAAAAATATTTTCAAACCCATTTCCATTTTCATTTGTTTCCTCCTTCTTTTCTCTCCCCCTGCTCTTCCTTTTTGTGGAAACAATTTGTAATAAATAATAATCTGTACAACTTTACATATCAGCTTAGTAGTGATTTTTACATACTGATACAATTAATGAAAAAGTAAATTCATTAAATTAATCTGATTTTATAAAATCCTAAAAGACAGGTTCTTAAAATTGTTTCAGTAAGTATGGAAACATAAACAATATGAAGATAACAACTCTTCCTAAGGGCACTGGATTTGCAAACTGTGTGTTCTTCAAAGCGTGAAACTTGCATGACTTTGTGCATTTCTCCGCGAACTCTCAGAAGGAACTTTCAGTTACCACCCTTACTTCAGTGAAGATATAATGTGTAACAAGAGATTTCTAGAGAATGTGGTTGATTATGTTTAATTGTAACTGCTTATAACTGAAATTTTCTGGTGCTTGTTCATCTCCCGTGGTGACAAAAAGAATTATTTTTCTTTGCACGTATAAGACACTTAATGAATTTTAATGAGTAGTATGAGATACTAGCTACTATTAATGGCAGGAAATATTCTTGTCAAATACATTATTTGTACTTCCCTGAATCCAGAAAAAAAAAAAAAAAAAAAAAAGCTTGGCATGTTATGTAAAATGCTGCCTTTATTCATCTGTAGAAAAAGTATGATTGACAGCCAGCAAAAAGGAGTTCATTGAATATTCTAATATGAAAAGGGAAAATTAACTGGGAGGCCCAAGTGATAAGTAATAAGTTCCATCGAGGCTGGAAATTCATGAAAATTAATTGACAGGCATACACAAAAGAGGCAGATTGCCTCTCGTTGAATAACAGAAACTGAACCCTGACTGCTCATATCGTGGTATTGCAGCAATCACATGCATGGATGTCTCTTGTTGTCTCACACACAAGCACATTTACAGGGCTTAGCAAAATGAAATTATTACACAGCTTAAGTTAAATCAGATGATTAGCCACAAAATTCTGAGAATGGTCTTCATAATATCCAGTTGTGGTTAGAATCACAGAATAGAATCATAGAATGGTTACAGAAAGAAGGGACATTAAAGATCATCTAGTTTCAATACTCCTGTCATGGGCAAGGAAATGTCCCACTAGACTAGGTAGCTCAAAGCCACATCAAACCTGGCTTTGAACACTTCCAGGGATGGAGCTTCCACAGCTTCTCTGGGTAACCTATTGTCCTGATTCCGGTGGGGATAGGGTTAATTTTTCCTGGTATTCCATGCCATGTGAGCCACGCCCACCCTGAGCTGCCGGGGGAGGGGACAGGAAGTTGCTGCTTAAAAGCGGGCTGGGGCGTCCCGGGTCTGGCCAGCGAGCGGCGGGGAGCGGTGGTTCCGTAATCGTGTTTGTATATTCCCCTATCCGTGTTGTTGTTGTTGTTGTTGTTGTTTGCCTGTTCCCTTTGCTGTCCTGTTAAACTGCCTTTGTCTCAACCCAAGAGTCTTGCCTTTTCTTACGATTCTTCCTGTATTAGGAAGGCGCGAGCGAGCGGCACGTGGTTCTTTGTTGCCATCTGAGGCTAAACCACGACACCTATCCAGTGCCTCACCACCCTCACAGTAAAGAATTTCTTTCTCATATCTAATCTCAATCTATGCTCTTAAAGTTTAAAACCATTACCCCTCATCCTATCACTACGCTCCCTGTTAAAGAGTCCCTCCCCATCTTTCATGTAGGCCCCCTTTAGGTACTGGAAGACTGCTATAAGGTTTCCCTGGAGCCTCTGGAGCTTTCTCTTCCCCACGGTGAACAACCCCAAGTCTCTTAGGCTAGCTTCATAGGAGAGGTGCTCCAGCCCTATGATAATCTCTGTGGCCACTCTCTGGACTTGCTCCACCAGGTCCATATCCTTCTTATGCTGGGAACTCCAGAACTGGACACAGTACTCCAGGTGGGCTCTCACAAGAGCAGAGTATAGGGGAGAATCACCCCCCTTGACCTGCTGGCCACGCTTCTTTTGATGTAGCCCAGGATGCAGTTGGCTTTCTGGTAGGGAAGCGTACATTTACAGCTTGTGTTGAGCTTCCCATCAACCAATACCCTCAAGTTTTTTCCTCAGGGCTGCTCTCAAGCCAGTCTCTGTCCAGCCTGTATTTGTGCTTGGGATTGCCGTGACCCAGGTGCAGGACCTTGCACTTCGCCTGGTTGAAGTTCATGAAGCTTGCATGGGGCCACCTCCCAAGCCTGTCCAGGTCCCTCTGGATGGCATCTCTTCCCTCCATCATGTCAGCCGCGCCACACAGCTTGGTGTCATTGGCAAACTTGCTGAGGTGCACTCAATCCCACTGTCTATGTTGCCGACAAAGATGATAAACAACACCAGTCACAATACTGACCTCTAAGGAATGCCACTCATCACTGGTCACCACTCGGACATCTAGCCGTTGACCACAACCCTTTGAGTGCAGCCAAAGAGCCAGTTCCTTATCCACTATCATCGGTGGTCCATCCAGCAGATCTGTTTCTCTCCAATTTATAGACAAGGATGTTGCGTGGGACAGTGTCAAATACTTTGCACAAGTCCAGGTAGATGATTTCAGTTGTTCTTCTCTTATCCACCAACACTGTAATCCTGTCATAGAAGGCCACCAAATTGTCAGGCACAATTTGCCCTTAGCAAAGCCATGTTGGCTGTCACCAATCACCTCCTTATTTTCCATGTGCCTTAGCCAAGATTCCAGGAGGATCTGCTCCATGATCTTGCCAGGCACAGAGGAGAGACTGACTGGCCTGTAGTTCCCTGGGTCATCCTTTTTTCCCTTTTTGAAAATGGGGGTTATGTTATAGAAAATAAAGTGTTAGTTGCCAGGAAAATGCTATAGACTGTTCATATAGCTTTTTTCCTAAACTGTTTAAATCTCTCCTGGATTTATGGTTTTGAAAATATCAATTTTATCTCAAGAAAAGTATCGAAATATGCTGTTGTTAATATTTCAAAGCCGCAGTCCTTCAACAAAGAGCTGGTACGTTTTTCAGTCCTTATTTTTATGTCATCCTAAAGTCTTTCTAGCAAAATGTGGAAGATGACTAACAGACTACAGTGGAAAACAAAGTGGATGAAATTGTATAAGAAAAAAATCACATTGACACCAGAATGGGAAAACCCCAGACTCCTCTGAAACCTTGAAAAATACACAAAATTTTTAAATTTCCGTTTTTAATAATATCTAAAGGTCCGAGTATAAAGTGATCAGAAAACTAGAGATTTTTATACACAAGGAAGTTAGTCTGCAGAAAACTGTGTTTACAATCCACAATGTAATACCTCTTCTGCAGTGACAGATGAATTTACATTAATTACTTTAGGAAGTTATTATAGAAGCCTAACATGTTAGTTTACTCATTACAGACTGTGTTTATGTCCATCAAAGACAGAAATCTCTGAAGTACTTGTCTGTCCTGGTTTAATACAGGCCAGCAGCTAGGACCACGCAGCTACTTGTGCAGTTCTCTCCCTCTTCCCCTATAAGGGTAGGAAGAAGAGGGAGAAAAGGAGGCAAAAGGGAAAAAAAAAAAAAACTAATGGAAAAGGGAAAAAAAAATCATTCATTAATAAATAATAATAATAATAATAATAATAATAATAATAATAATAATGGTAAAAGAATATACAAGATAAAGTAATACAACACCAGTCACTCCCACCACCCGGTGAGTTGGTTGCCCACCTCTTCCTGAGCAGTGATCATGGATTCCTGTCCCCTGGCCAATCCCCATTTATATAGTAAGCATGACGTCTACAGTATGGAAAATTCCATTGGTCGTTCTGTCTATGGTCCTTCTCAGCCTCTATGGGAAACTGGAAAAAGTCTTTGGATCGTATAAACAACACCTGGCTGCAACTAAAACAATATGCATTATTGACATTCCTTTCATACCAAATCTGAAAACACAGCAGCCACTAGAAAGAAAATTAACAGTGTATCCCAGCTGAAGCCAGGACATTGCCAGACCACCTAAATCTTATTTTTTCTTAACCATACAGAGAGAGATACAGATAATTACTTCACTGACTTAAGAGATAATCTAGGGCAAAAGGGCTCCAAACTCAGCCATCAGAGTTAAGGTCCAAGGATGGACGTAGTCATAACCAAGTTGTTGGAAAAAAAAATAATAAAATATTGAATTCAACATTACTAATATTGCTGTAAATGCACCCTTATATTCTATTTATAGCATTACTTTTTTTTTTTCCCCCCATATAAATGTATACATAATTTTTTTTTCCATGGAGTGTATGGGAGTGTACAAGAGTTAAAATCTTAGAGATTAATAATTGTTCTCTAGATTATATCTTTTGAGCAGAAATGAAATCAAATATCTGGGAACTGTTTCATTCAACAATTACTGCCACAGGCAAAACAGACTAAACTTGGGACAATTAATTTACTTTATTACTAATCAAATCAAAGTAGGGTAATGAGAAATAAAAACAAATCTTAAAACACCTTCCCTCCCACCTCTCCCTTCTTCCCAGGCTCAATTTCACTTCTGACTTCTCTACCTCCTCCCTGCCCTGAGTGGCGCAGGTGGACAGGGAATGGGGGTTGCAGTCAGTTCATCACACGCTGTCCCTGCCAATCCTACCTCCTCACACTCTTCCCCTAATTTAGCATGGGGTCGCACCCATGGGAGCAGTCCTCCATGAACTTCTCCACTGTGGTCCTTTCCATGGGCTGCAATTCTTCATAAACTGCTCCAGCGTGAGTCCTTTCCACAGGGTACAGTCCTTCAGGAATAGACTGCTCCAGTGTGGATCCCCCAGAGTAACAACTCCTGACAGAAAACCTCCTCCAGCATGGGCTTTTCTCTTTCCTCAGGGTTACAGGTCCTGCCAGGAGCCTGCTCCAGTGCTGGCTTCTGATGGGGTCACAACCTCCACTGGGCACATCTACTTGCTTCAGCCTGGGGTCCTCCATGGGCTTCGGGTGGATACCTGCATAACTGATAATCTTCATGGTCTGCAAGGGGACAATCTGCTTCACCATGGCCTTCTCCATGGGCTGCAGGGAAATCTCTGCTCCAGCACCTGGAGCACCTACTCCTCTTTCTTCACTGACCTTGGTGTCTGCATAGTTGTTTCTCTCACATTTTCTCAATCCTCACTCCAGCTACAGTTGCAGCTTCTAGCAGCTTCTCACAGAAGCCACTCCTGTAGTTTCCCTGCTGCCAAAACCTTCCCATGCAAATCCAATAGAACTGGCAATGATGTCACTTGTCGTGACACCTTAGCTAATATATCTTGGTTGGAGATATTTGCAAGCACCTTACTTGCTTGCAAGCAAGATACTTAAAGAAGATTAATATAAAGTGATTAAGACAGGGTTGTACGAAAAACTGCTGCCTTTGACTTTTAGTATCACTTGCATAAAATGGCCTATCAGTCAAAAAGCTTACAGGGCCTATTCATATGCAAAATGAAGTCAATGAGAGCAAATTAGGCTTCAGAAACTTGCCAAATTATATTATTTTTTTCATATGCAATATGACAATATTATATCACATGCTGAATTACACTTTCATAACAATGAGGGGGTTTTTCCCCTATTTTTAGCAATTAACCCAATAGAAATGTTTTGTTCCCTTTACACATACATAAAGGAAGCCAATCTTTTATGTTTGCTACATTTAGAAATTACATTTGTTCTTATTATAAATCATACAAGTAGAAAACGTTATATAAGAATGAAAACGTTATATAATAGAAAAAAAATATGTGAAATGTTCCACCTTTTCCAGAGATTGGTATTGAATGAAACTTAAATTTAATATTAGCTTTTTTATTTTGATCATAATTATAATAAGTGCCAATGTTAGCCATGGTACACTACAAAAGTCTAAAACAAGAATAAGAATGTTTTTATACAGGTTTTCATTGTAAACAAAAGTTTTAAGTTTTGTCCTAGAGTGGAATGTTAAAATCTTAACAAAAGGGAGGGAAAACTGTAATGGTTCTAAAACTTTAAGCCAGGTAGAAAGAGAAGTAAAAGGGGAAAGGGCATTTTTAAGTGAGTCATTGTGTAGTGCCAAAATCCTAATAACCGTTCCTGAACTCTACAAATACTTCTAGTCATTTGGGATTTGCTAGGCTAACGATATAAAAGCATCTCTTCTCCACCTTTTCAGTAATGAACATATTTTCTGCTCCATTACCCTCCATTAACTAGGTACCATTAGCAACATTATACAATATTTCTGTCATTCAGTCAGGCTGATATGAGCATAAGCCAGTGTATTTTGTTGGAAATAGGAGACATAATAAGGGGGAAAATGAATCACTTTACCTTTAACTCGACAGGAATCTTTGCCTGAAGGGAGGACAAATTCTTGAGGCTTTTTCCCAGGTCATATCTCCCTTATATATTGTACAAAATTGTCAGCCTTTAGTGTTGAAACAAGATTTGAAAACTCTATTTATCTGTTCAAGTGTTTTCCTTTCAATATCCTTGAAAAGAGAGGTAAGACAGAAATCAGAGAAAGGGCACTATATATACTTTTTTTGTATATATTATAAAGTCTTTCAAGTTATTTCACTTCATTAAATATTGGCTGCTTGGAAAGAATACTAAGGTATTAAAATGCTACTTTTCAAAATGTGGACATCATAAGTTTAAAATTGTATAGCATTTTCAGACTGCTTTCAGTTCCACTTTTTCTTCAGACTTGCATTCAAAAAACACCTAGCAAATAATTTGTGCCATGTAATAAACAAAAAAAATAATGAATCATAAATAATTTTCAGAATACTGAGAAGCTCCTTCGTTCACCCAACATTATTAACTGATCTCTAATTACAATGTAGTATAAAGCCTGTATTTAAGAACAACTATGGGATTGTCAGTAGCAAAATGAAGGAAAGACATCAGAGCTTGGAATATACAATAATGTTATTTCCAAAGCACTCCAATGACTGGTGAGTTTAGCTTGATTTAACTTGACTGGTACAGAACTTCTAGATAATTTCACTTGACATTCTCATAAGCATTAAGAAATAAGTTAGGAAATTACTGTGGAGGTACAAAACTAAACAAAAGGACAGAAATACTCAGAGTAGTTATCAAATTATTTATTGTCCACTGGGGGACAGTTTTAAACTTCAAAATAATCAAAACACAAAAGAAATAAAAATGTGTTCATGGTCTCTGTGTGAAATGGTAGTGAAGTTTAAATTTTAGTGAATTTATCAGCAACTAGCATAAGCAGAGGGTCAGCTACTGGGAAACCGTAAGACTGAATCAGCTATGAAAGAGGCTTGTGTATGCGTGCACATGTGTGCGTACATGTGAGTTTGATCTGCTAGCAAGCTTTGAGACTGAATAGGTGGTTAGACTACAATCAGGCCATTGGTATTGCTCATGGGCATGTGAGCACTCTTCGTGTGTATGATGCTCATAAAGGCTCAGCTCCCTGCTTGTGTTTCTCACCCGGCTGGTGGCTGGCCATGTTTGTAAAGAAAGCATCTAGCGATGGCGGATTTGTGATCAGTCTCACTGCAGGCTGGACCTCATGAAGAGGAATAGAAGCCACCTCACATCCAGCAGAACCAGAAGGAGGAACCAGTCCTGCCCCTCCTATTTGAGCACCAACACTTCCCTCCTAGTACCATACCAGCACAACCAAAAGCCTCATCCTGGTAATGGTCAGAGACCCTTTGGAGCTCAGAAATCAGTCATTTGGTAAATGCTTGTTAAGTCATTCAATACTTCCCAGACTGATAGATCGATTGATCGATTGATTGATTGATTTAATAGGTTTTGGTTTGTTTGTGTGGGTTTTTTTGTTAGCTGACCTGCCTTGTCAGTTTTCTTCAACATACAGTTTATTTTATAATAAAACTTAAGAGCTATACTTGTGTAAATACCAAGGTTGTTGGCATAGAGAATGGAGGATATTTAGGTAGTAATGGAAAGGGTACAGAAGACAAGATTGTACTGGCAGCACAGGAGACAGAAATAACTAAATGCTGTAGTGGTGACAGCAGGCATGGGTGTGAGATACCAGTGGAAGGGTGGTGAGATACCAGTGGAAGGGTGGTGACATAAACCACGTTCTGAGCTTGACTTGGTCTATGATGTATAGAGTGAGTCTTTGTGCCTATGGACTAGCTGTGAGTGAGGTAGTTCAAGTGAGACCATGGCAAGTATAGTGTGCTTGAGAAGCCTTGTAAGATGTGATCCATGATAGGGTGAATGTCAACTAACGTTCACTTGGGGCAAAACTCTGTTTTGCATATGCTGTATTATTACAATAAATTTATGTCAAGCTGAGCCACTTGACTTTAGAGCCAAAAGCGTGCCTTGGCCTATTTTACGTATTAACACATATGTTGCCCTCAGAGGAAACACCAGAATTATGAAAGCTTATGTTAATCACGTATTAGCTAATAATGTTGTTTGTTTTTTTTTTTAATGATAGAATATGAAATACAAATTAATATTCTATAAATTGGTCAGTTGCTGAGAGGAGCTGCTCTGGAGCTGGCCTGACTCACAGCAGAGAGGCAGATCTCAGTGCACAGGTGGGTTTACTCAGGTAAGGAAAGGCTGGGGCAGCAGAGAGACCTGCCAGGAGCCATCAGCTCTCACAACAGAGGCTGACAAGGCCTGGACATTGCCAGAGCAACCATGACCCCCGTTACATGCCTATAAAAAGCAGCCTGAGGAGTGCAAGTGACCAGGACTGTTGAAACCAGAGGGGCCAAACAGGGCATGGCCTGTCAGCCAGAGCATGGCGTGGCAGTTTGTGTGACATTTTGTCTAGGGAGGGGGCCTCTTCTAAAGAAGAGCATTCCACTGGCCTCATGGGAGACTTGAGGTACACCTAACCCAGCAACTGGGCACTGTTCTGTGACCAGATCAAGGGCACTCACCCTGCCTGACCCGCAATGCAGAATGGTGGACGCTCGTCTGAGAGCAAGGGCTGCAGCTCCAGCTGGGGAGTCTGCACCATCTCCCCCAGCAGTGGCCAATGTCTCCACCCATATGCAGCTGCTGAAGGAACCGGCTGCAGTGCAGACCTCAGACTGCAGGAAGTACCTGGACCTTCCTCTTGGGGCAGGGTTAGGTGGCAGACCTGCCTGCAAAAGGTGTGCCCAGGTGGATGATGTCCTGCAACAGGTGGCTGAGCTGCAGGAGGCAGTGACATACTGTGTAACATCAGGGAGGCTGAGAAGGAGTTAGATAACTGGTTCCAAGTGCATTTCACAGTTGACCCACAGCCCACAGCCAAACTGCCAAAACCTCCCCCATCAGCACACAGAAGGGAGGGGGCCCAATAATACAGAAGAATGGAATCTTGCAATGGCAAGGACAGGCAGGAGGAAGAGACTTTCCACAAAGCCTGAGATGCTCTTTCAAAACTGCTTCATGGCTGTGCAGACTGAATGGGAAAGACTCGGCACATCAGGAGAATCAGGAGAATAACAACCAGTGCAACTAACAAAGTCGATGGGTGACAGTAGTAAGAGATTCTTTTTTGAAAGGTACAGAGACACTTGTTGCCAACCTGATGCACTCTCCAAAGAGGTGTGCTGCTTACTGGGGGCTCGCAGCAGGGATGTCATCAAGAGACTACCAAGCCTTATACAAGAAGGACAGGCAGGAGAGACAAGGAAGGGGTGTCGCTCTCTATGTCAATGACCAACTAGAGTGCGTGGAGCTCTGCACCAAGAGATTATGGGTTGGGATTAAAGGGGGGGCAGGGGCAGGTGACATTGCAGTGTGGTCTGCTACAGGCCACCTGAGAGGAAGAACAAGAGGATGAGACCCTCTATAGACAGATAGGAGCAGCCTCACATTCACAAGCCCTGGTCCTCACAGGGGAATTCAACCACCCTGATATTCGTTGGAGGGACAACACAGCAGGGCATAAGAAATCCAGGAATACATCAGTGATAACTTCCTTCTCCAAGGGATAGAGGATCCAATGAGAGCTTCTATGTTGGACCTTGTTCTCACCAAAAGGGAGGGGCTGGTGGGGAATGTGAAGCTCAAGGGCAGCCTTGACTGCAGTGACCATGAAATGGTGGAGTTCAAGATCCTTAGGGCAGTGAGAAGGGTGTGCAGCAAGTTCACTACCCTGGACTCCAGAAGAGCAGACTTTGGCCCCTTCAATGAGCTGCTTGGTAAAGTACTGTGGGATAAAGCGTTGGAGGGAAGAGGAGCCCAAAAAACCTGGTTATTAATATTCAAGGCTTACCTCCTCCAAGCTCAGGAGTGATGCACGGTAACAAAGAGGAAGTCAGGCAAAAATGCCAGGAGTCCTGCATGGACGAATAAGGAGCTCCTGGAGAAACTCAGATGGAAAAAGGAAACGTACAGAGGGTGGAAGCAAGGAGACATAGCCTGGGAGGAATACAGAGAAATTGCCTGAGCCACCAGGGGCCAGGTTAGGAAAGCTAAAGCCCTCATAGAATTAAATCCAGTCAGGGATGTGAATGGCAACTAGAAAAGCTTCTATAGGTATGTCGGTGATAAAAGGAAGACTAGGTAAAATGTGGGCTGTCTCTGGAAGGAACCAGGAGACCTGGTCACCCAGGATATGGAGAAGGCTGAGGTGCTCAATGAGTCAACAACTGAGACTCTTTTGTGTCAGTCTTCACTGGCAAGTGCTCTAACCACACCGTGCAAGTCACAGAAGGCAAAGGCAAGGACTGGGAGAAGGAAGAACTGCCCACTGTAGGAGATGATCAAGTTCAAGACCATCTAAGGAACCTGAAGGTGCACAAGTCCATGGGACCTGATGAGGGTCTGTCCATCTGCCTTTGATCCCAATGGAAACTTTTGTGGCTGTTTAGAAAATGAATATTACTTTCATAAAATTGTGATTTTGGTTTTTTTTTCAGGATCCAATGCAGATGGACAGACAGAGTCCTCCTCAGACACCAACCACTGAAGAAAGAAGGTAACCTTTTGATCCCTTAGCTTTTATACAGAGTATGAGACAGATGGGATGGAACATCCCGTTGATCAATTTTGGGTCACCTGTCCTGTCTGCTCCTCCCCACAGGTACGACCCCTCTGCGCTTTTCCACTTCCAACCCTCCAACAGGGCATATAACGAAGTTAGCTGACCTTGGTTGTTATAGCAATAAGTATAAGCCTCTCTGCATACCATTCCTTCTCATTAGCTATAACCATAGGCTAGGTCTTATCTTTCTGAGTGAACAGTTTTTGCACAATATGCTGTTAATTTCAAACAGTTAGAAGAGGCTTAGCTAAAAAGTAAAATTACTGAACAGAAAATTGGTTCTGTTTTACCTCAAACATACATAAGAGTGGCAAGTAAAGCTCTGTAAGATTCTAGTTACCAAAGAAAAAGTAAAGTCAAAACAGTGTCTATGTCCTATCACTGAGCTGAAAAGAAACCCTGGCAAAACTTTAAAAAGAAGTTTTATCAGAAATATGGCTCTTTTGAAAGTTATGCAATCTTGATATTGTAATGCACAAATGGGAAAACTCAGTCTTTTAAATTTGTTTGCCTTTAAACATCAGCGTTCAATAAGTTTTCTCTGTAGAGTCTTTGCATCCCTGTAACTTCTTTGGTATCCTTTATATATTAATTTTTAGAATGAGTTCAAAATTCTGCCTCTGGAAACAACCTCCTTCAGTTCAGTCCTTAGGATGCACTTTCTGCAAAAAGACTGTACAGCATGTCCACAGTACAACTGTGCATGGATTTCCCCTGGTGTTTCTGGTTTGTTTTGTATAGCTTATCTGAGATTTCCTTCTATATCTTACTATTTCCTTCATACATAAGGCAGCACATGAAAGTGAGGAAGATTCTATTTGTGATCGATATGAAGAATTAATTTCCCTTTTAGACTTTTTTAGTACTCCATTATTTACAAAGAGATTTGTGGTTTTGTTTTCTATTGGACTGATTGTTGTTTGGGTTTTTTTTGGTTTTTTTTTGGCGGAGTGGACGTTTTTGGTTTTGTTTTGTCTTTTTTTTTCTTTTTTTACTCAAGACCACATACTTATCAATTAATACCTTCAGTAGAAAGTCTCTAAAGAAGTGGAAATTTTCTGAATTTCATATGTACTTCTTTGCTATACGTAAACCAGAACATTTTGCTTTTTCAACTGATCTCCGTCCATATTTTTTATTTTTTTTATTTTTATTTTGCCATGTTTGGGAAAAGAATATTTGCAAGGTGTTATGTGTCTCCAGAAAGTGTGACCAGTAGACAGAGATGAGCTCTTTGAAAGCATCAGAATGTAGTTATTAGGATCTCTAGGTAAGATTTCTTAACATATGGATCTTTTTATCAGTTCTTAGAAGCAGGTGCTCTTTCTTTTTTTTTCTTTTAAACTCTTTCTTTTTTAGGGATGTGTATCTCACTGTATTAACAGTTCTACTTTTTGAAATCAGGCGTGGAAGTTCCAAGCTTTGTTTTTGCAACTCTGCATTCTTCCTCAAAGTGCTACTTGATCACTAGCATATTGATTTATGGCTACACGCTAGGATCACATATCAGGCAAAGGAGGGAATTTGACAAAATTTTCAGACTAAATATTTTGTTACACTTATGGCACACAACAGTCTTTAAGTAAATCCCTGTACTCAGCACTGGTGAGGCCACACCTCGAGTACTGTGTCCAGTTTTGGGCTCCTCACTACAAGAAAAAAATTGAGGTGTTCGAGCGGGTCCAGAGAAGGGCAATGAAGCTGGTGAGGGGTCTGGAGAACAAGTCTTATGAGGAGCAGCTGAGGGAACTGGGATTGTTTAGCCTGTAGAAAAGGAGGCTGAGGGGAGACCTTATTGCTCTCTATAACTACCTGAAAGAAGGTTGTAGAGAGGTGGGTGTCGGTCTCTTCTCCCAAGTGACAGGCGATAGGACAAGAGGAAATGGCCTCAAGTTGTGCCAGCAGAGGTTTAGACTGAATATTAGGAAAAATTTTTACATTGCAAGGGTTATCAACTATTGGAACAGGCTGCCCAGGGAAGTGGTTGAGGCACCATCCCTGGAGGTATTTAAAAGATGGGTAGACGTAGTGCTTAGAGATATGGTTTAGTGATGGTTTTTGTCAGAGTTAGGTTGATGGTTGGACTAGATGATCTGAAAGGTCCCTTCCAACCTAGGCAATTCTATGATTCTGTAATTCTAAAATAATAAAATTCTGGATTCTTCTTTCATGTACAACTCTGACTGTGAGTCTTAGGCATCTCTTACTTATTCTCCAAGTGAGACTTTCCATTTTAACTTTGCTTCTGTTTCTCTTTTGTGTGAACAACTGTGAGCAACACAGCTCTGGTCCAAAGGTTGCTTGTCAGGTTCCATCTCACAGGAACCTGAAATAAAATAATCAGGTTCCTTCAGCCAGACTACATCTTATAGTGCAAATACTTAAAGAAACAATTTTTTGCTTGAAAAAGAACTGGTATTGATGACTTCTCTGTTACTACCTCAGGAGGTGTCAGACTTGATAATATGCTATTCTCTAACCTGCTGTTCTGCAATACTCAGTGTAGCACACACTCTTTAGCTCTATCTACAGTGTAAATGAAAGTACACATATTTTGACAGACATGTACAAATCTGTCATGATAGTTCCATTTCTTTTTAGATAGTAAAAGATATTAGAATAAATATTTTCCCAGGCTAGCAGGTAAGCAGGTAGACCAAATCACTGATCACATTCAGCTTTTTCTTATTTTTCTCATTCTTGACTTTTTTAGTATTTCTGGATTTCCCATCTATTTTGTATGTTGTCGTATTAAAATCACAAGTTTTAGTCTTATAGTAGGGTATAACAATGCTTACTACATCAAAGTTTCTGACATATGGAAAAGTATTTTGATTTTTTAGAGTACTCATCTATAAGCATGACCTGAGGTCATAAGATGACCTGAGGTTTGAAATTCAGCTCCTAAATCAGACAGCAAAATGTAGCCTGCAATAAAGGTATCTTAAAATAGTTAGATGTCTCATTTCCCATTCTTATGAATGTATACAGACATCTAAACTTGGACATCTTAATCTAAAATTAAGTCTACTTCTAAAGTCAGTGGCTTGATTCAGATACCTAAACATCAGTATTTCATTTGAGATGTCTTTGGGTATCTGTGATATCCATGTGTGTCAGATGATACAGTACCTGTAAGGGATCTGTTTCCTTCTCGACTACAGAAGGGACATGCAAGATCCCCTAAAATGATACTAGATGTCTGCCTGAAACCAACTGAACTAAGCCTGAGGTAGCTGAATCCAGAAAGTCCACCTCAAAACACACTAAGCTCAACCCTGTAGAACTGCATTAACTGCATTGCTGGATGAGTTATGAAACATTTGTAGTATGTCAATATTGAGTCTTAAGAACCTTTTGTCTTGTTATACCATATAACATTGGTGGTACCACCTATTAGGGAAACATAGCTTGAGAATCTTTTGTGCAAACATAATATGTTAACCAGTCAAATCAGTTATCTAACAAAAAATAACAGTGCAGTCTTGTATTGGGTTTGCATGGCAAGGTTTTGTAGCAGCGGGGCTACAGGAGTGGCTTCTCTAAGAAGACGCCAGAAGCTAGCCCCACATTTGACGGAGTCAGTGCCAGCCATCTCCAAGATGGACCTGCCGGTGGCCAAAGTGGAGCCAATCAGGGATGTTGGTAGCGCCTCTGTGATAACATATTTAGGAAGGGAAAAAAAACAACTCCTGCACAACAGCAGCTGGGAGAAAAGAGTGAGAAACAGCCCTGCAGACACAAAGGTCAATGAAGAAGGAGGAGGAGGAGGAGGAGCTTCAGGTACTGGCACAGAGATTCCCTTGCAGCCCATGGTGAAGACCATGGTGAAGCAGATTGTCCCCTTGCAACACATGAAGGTCCACAGATATCCACCTAAGACCCATGGAGGACTCTATGCTGAAGCAAATGGATATGCCCGATAGAGGCTGTGACCCTGTTGGAAGCCCGTGTTGGAGCAGGCTCCTGGCAGGACCTGTGACCCCGAGGAAAGAGAGGAGCCCATGCCGGAGCAGGTTTTCTGGCAGCACTTGTGACCCTGGGGACACACTCTGAGGAAGTCAATTTTTGAAGGACTGCAGCCCGTGGGAAGGACCCACATTGGAGAAGTTCATGGAGGACTGTCTCCCATGGGTGCATCCCCATGCTGAATTATGGGAAGAGTGTGAGGAGGTAGGAGTGGCAGAGAACGTGTGATGAACTGACTGCAACCCCCATTCCTCATTTCCCTGCACCTCTCAGGGCAGGGAGGAGGTAGAGAAGTCAGGGGTGAAGCTGAGCCTGGGAAGAAGGGAGAGGTGGGAGGGAAGGTGTTTTAAGATATGGTTTTATTTCTCATCGTCCTACTTGGATTTGATTCGTAATACATTAAATCACTTTCCTTGAGTCAAGCCTGTTTTGCCTGTGATGGTAATTATTGACTAATCTCCCTGTCCTTATCTCCCCCCACAAGCCCTTAATTTAATTTCTCTCCCTTGTCTAGTTGAGGAAGGGGAATGAAAGAGAGTCTTGGTGTGGGCACAGAACACCCAGCCAAGGTCAACCCACCACAAGTATTTGAGTTTGATTGGTCAGGATTCCTGTAAATATGTGACATTCAAATCTATTTCTAGGAATCAGATATTTGGCAAAGATGAAATAACAATACTTTTGGAAAGGACACCTTTCATGCAATCCGCCTTTTACAGGTTGCAAGTACTTAATATATTGGAATTAAACATGGCAACCGCCTATATTCTGTATTTTCATGTGGCTGAGAAGGGTCTGAACCAATAAAATAATGAGGTTCCTAGGAAGGGATATTACAAAAGGATTTCAATGCAGCATTGTAGTTTTATACTGAACCATTTTCAGATAAGTAACTTCTTTTCTAGTTTGTCATGTAGTATTCACAGCATGATTTCTTCATATTTCAAATAGAGAACATAGAGCATTCCAAAAGGAAAAAATATGCATAAAAAATAATAATGGTAAGGAAAATTAGAAATGTGCAGATCTTTGGGCAAAATATAGAAACAGAAAGGCATTCAGTTACTTCTGTGAAGTCAGGATGAGAAAGCAGCCTGAGAATTGCTTGCAATCACAAAGATGATGATGATGTAGGACTTGAGCAAGGTATAGAAGATTAAAAAGCAGATGCTATAGGAAAACTTCAAAACAAGATTAAGAGGGAAAAACATTGAAAATATATTTTAAAATTAACACAATGACCTGGTAGGTTTAAATTGAGAATTGATTAAAATTATCAGTGCAGTTAGGATAGCAAAAAAAAAAACCAACAAAAAAACCCCAAAACAAAACAGAAAGCAATACAGGTAAGTGAATAGTACTAGAAAAGAAAATTAATTAAATAAACCCAGAGGAGTAAGCAGTGTGTTTTTGTCTTTTTTCTGTTAGTTATTATAGATAGCCCAGTAGTTTTTTTCTGTTTTCCAGTATGTTATTTTCTGAAGGTGTTCACAGAAGACAAAGCCAGCCATGCTGCACAGAATGGGGAGCTGTGTCTGCTGGAAATTGCGTGGCTGGTGGTAGAGCTTACAGCATTGACATTAGTGACTGTTCCAAGTTCACTTGTCCTACTGTTAGTCTCTGTGTAGATCTCTGGCCAGTTCTTCATGTAGAAGGACAGCTGGTAGAGCTTAGGAGAGAATAAGCCAAAGAAAGAAGAAGAAATTGCTGTGGGCAACTTCATGTAACTGACATAACTTTTTAAATGTCAGTTTCCATAGATATAAAATGGGATAATAGGATTTATCTTTGTATAAACATGTTTCAAGGTGCACTCTTTTGAAATCAATATAATTCAGTCTTTAAATATTATTAATTAAATATTTCCATTAAAAACATTGGGCTTTACCTAAAGTAGCTAAGAATTCAGAATTTGAGTCAATGACTGTATTTGTCTACTGCAGTTTTAAATGGAGGAAGTAAAAAAAAAATAAAAAAATTCCTCTTTTAGAAAAGGGTTTAATTTAATTTTCATTAATGATGATGACAATAAAAACAAACAATCCTACTTTTATCTGACAACAACTTCTTCACACAAAGTATTCTGCCTTTACATTTTAATTTGTCTGCAAAACTGTGTGTTGGCTTGTACAAGTTTCATCAGATATAAAAGAATAAAAAAACCCTTCTCCTGATTATGATTACTAACAGTTGTATTGTCTTGTAGAAAACTGTGTGTTTTATTTTTATTGAGAGATCCTGAAAAATCTTTGAAATTATGAGTTTACAGGTCATGTTGATAGAGAACAAAAAATCTACTTTTGACATTTTCATTTTTTATATTTAAAAAAAATCTGAGTTTTGACTCAGTTTTCTGTCTCCATAATGCATACAAAATAGAGAAAGCAACAATATTTTGACAGATTTTATTAGCAATAAAATTTTTGAAGCTACATATTTTATCTTGGTCAAAACATGAGATCACATGCTCAATTAATGCTGAATTCATATGCTAGTTTCCGTTGATGCTCTTGATCCAGGACCACTCTAAGGCAGCTGTGGTAAGGACAATTTATATTCTGTGAGCTATGGCTTCAACATTCCAGAAAAATCAATTCTTATGTACTGAAGATCATCATCTCCCACAGCTTGTGGTAGTAAGGTAAGTCTGCTATGAATAAATACTCTTCTTGCTGTAAAATTATCTTCCTTTGTACCATATACACCTTCAGTAAACTAGTGGTGGTGAATGTAGTTTCAAAAATGTCGTTGGATCAATGTACCATTACTTTGTTCCATACATGAGTAGATTTCTCTTTATAAGCTCTATGATTCGTAAGTTTGAATCACTGGGTAAAATAGGTAAAAAACATTCAAGAAAATACACTTTTATTGATGTCTATGGCATCTAGGCCATAAGCATCCCGTGAGGAAGTGGTTCATAACTTAGTTTTATAGACTGTGATATTACTTATTTACTGTGATTTGCCTAACAGTAGAATATACTCCAGTGATTCTTCTCCATTAGTCTTGCTAGGACAGAGCTGTTGTCAGGCAGCATGGAAGATACACAGCTGAACATTATGTAGATTATATTGTTCTCCATGTCAGTTATGAACTGTAATTAGGCATTAAGCAAAACTTACAGTGACAAGAATAATGAAGGCTGTGGATACTGCTTAGAGAAGTTACGGATTATCCATACAGGAGAAATTTGAGAACAGAATGCATAAATATCTGCTAGCAATTACTCAAGCGAGATTATTTGCAGGAAGAAGCAATTTCTGTCATTCAGCTGCAAAAATAGGCAAGCCTTCAAACTAATAATACTTCTTTACGTCTGAAATAGAACAAATTTTAAACTCAGTAAAATTTCAACAATTTATGAATAGTATAGTTGTTACTGCTTTGGAGTCAGAGAATATTCTAGTTTCTCGAGCTCCTGTTTTTCTATTTTGCAAGTACTTTTAATTTTTCCTGTGCTAATTATGACTACATTAACTTGCTAAGGGTCTTCTGTACTCTTTGCCTACTGGTCTCGTTACCTGCTTTCTTGGCAGGATTTGGCTACATAGCTTCAGAAGATTTTGGATGTTTACTCATTTGGCTGATGGAAGAATAACCAGATTCAGTCAGGAGTCCAGAACACCAGAGAAGTACAAAGTGATGAGGCTGATCTGAACTCAAGCTGGGAAAACAAGTTGGCATATCACAGTGACGATCAGTGAGGTACATGACCAGGCACAGTTGTATTTCAACGTAGCTCAGGCAGGGACCAATGCTAAGATTTAGAGCATAGATGCAGGTCCTGTGTGCATGGGAATAGACCCCTGGTGACACTTCTTTCACATTCTTTCACACCACTTTCTCCCTGCAGTCAGACCCAAGGTTGTAAAGCTGTACTGTATCAGTAGGTGTAGGCAGCCAAACCCCTCTGGGGATTTGCCCTCTGTGGGCAAGAGGTTGCATTCACCGACTCTTGCTGCCAAATAACTGGAGAGAGGCCCTTAATGCCATAGACTATGTATGCAATATAATCAAACACCCAAAAGAGCTATTCAGTTTTCCATATGTGTTTACAAAAAAACCTCACAATTATTAGAGAAATCTCCTTCCAGACTAATTTCATTCTGTGGTTTAGTAAAACTCTGTTCAAGATGTTGAGATATCCATAAGCATTTTTTGAATCTGTTTCCCTGTAGAGTACTTGGTTGTTCAGAAAAACATCATCTTAGGTCAGAGATGCACATGGAGTCAAATCATTGTATATCTGCTGTAACGTCTGGGTAATTTACAAATACCTAACTACACCTGAGTTAGTATTTTTCTAGTGTGAAGTGCTGGGATCTCTGTCAAAAAAAATAAAACCCTCTTAGCAGGAAGAATTAACTAACTGCTGCTGATCCATTATTTGCAGAAATTTTGCAGGTTGTTTTTTAGTTGTTCAGCAGAACTACATCATTTTGTTTTGTTTTCAAACAAAAATGTGATAAATTTGCAGAGTGTTCTGTGAGAAATTTTATCTATCATTCTTGAACTTCAAATAATTTAAGGCTGCAGTTCTTGGCACTCAGGATGTTTAGATGAGATCCTCTAAATGACCCCTCACAGTGTTAGGGAGAGCACCCAGCCCAGCACTTCCCTTATTGCACAGGGAAACCAGGTATAAGTTTTGGTGGAGAAAAAGAGACAAAATAGGTTTATTCTGTAGCTCCAGTCTGACATGATCAAGCACAGAGCTGCTCCACAGGTGTCCTGAACGGCCCCAGTCATTGATTTACTTCACTTCATATTTCCCTTTCCCCTTCTCAAGCTCTTCTCCTTTACCACCCCTATTCCTTTTCAAATAAACAGCTCATTTCTGTTTACCCTTTTCCTACTCTCCCTGATTAGCAGAGTTTATAAGCTTATTTGGTGCTTATGATTTGATTGCCCTGGTAATTTCTACCTTGTTCAGCAATTCTGCTAAGCTACTACTTTCTTTTGTTATCTGCAATTTCCTGCTGTGTCATATGTTGTTGTCTTGTTAATGGTGCTCTGGGTCAGAGCTAGCCTTCTGTGTATACATTACTCTTACCTCATTATTTATAGCAGCCTGTTACTCCTTATATTGTTACTTTTCAGAGGTGCCACATGTCAGGATTCACCACAACATCCTATCTCATAGTTTGAATGTCTATACACTTCTGTGACACCTTTTCCTCTCATTATCTAGTTATACAACAGTGCAATGGTTGGAAAACATTAAGTAAAAAAAAAATATTTCTTTTTTTTCCATCAATTTTCACAATTGGCATTTTAGAAGTAGTAATCAGTGAAGGTGTTGAGTAACAGCATTGTAAACCTTGTCTGACACATGATGTGGCACCTGTCCACTTAAATGAATTGTTTTATTTGTGCAGCTCTTTCACTGGAAGGATAAAACCTAAGTGCATCTTAGGTAATGAAATTGGACAGACTGAAACCTATCCACAGAGTTTAAAAAGGAATAATGAAACACAGCAATAAAATTCTGGAGCTAATGATTTAAACGGTTAAGTTTATTTTATTTCTAGTTATCTCTTGATGTCAAGAGAACCATTTCTTTGCATTTTGTCAATGATAATTTTGTACTGATGTATAACAACCGATTAAGCATGAATAATTGAACTACAAGTCTTTCAATAGAAAAAGAGATGTATATTTAATTATTTAATTAATGTGAAGTTAATTTTGTAAAATAAGCACTATGATTCATAAAGGAAGATGTTATAGCCAAATACAATACATGAATCAGATAGATATAGAGAAAAACTGTAATGAATACCAGAAGTGAAAAAGGCCCAGTTAAAGACCACTGATAAAGATGTCTTGCTTTTTTCTTAACATTTAGCTCATTTGTGTAGTGAGCTTTAAAAAGTAAAAGTGTTCTATCTAGAGGCTAATTCAGCAGATGGAATTGAGATTCAGCATAACAAAACTGAAATTCTCAAAGTATGACTGAAATCCTTCTATTACTCTTCCATTGGTAATAAATCCTGTTTTACAAGATCAAGCAGAATAGGTTTGGTGATTGAGTAATCCTTAAACACTTTGTGCTCATCCATTTTGTCCTGCAAGGAAAGGTCTTCAATAGTAACCAAAAGATCACTGCCAACTAATGTCTCTTTGAAAGGGAAATGAAAAAAACGATACAGTTTTTTTAGATCGTTATCTTCAGGGAAGTCATACTTGTATGTATTTTTCCAGTGCTTCAGCACAGTTATGGGAAACAGGATAAAATCTTTCTTCAGTTGTCACAGTGACTAGACCAAATCTAAAGTTGATTTAGGACTTGATCCTACAAGCCTTTCTCACTTGAATTGTAAAGATGATTTCTCAACTAAATCTTGTCCCATCAGTTTTTACTAATTCCTTTCTCAGGAAAAAAAATACCTTTTTGGCTTCATTTGGCTTCACTAACATTTAATGAACGTTAAATAACAGTTCTGGGTATTGGGCTCTTGTTTTCCGGAATTTCTGAGTACTGATATGTTTTGGAGTACAGCCGTGTTCAGGCTGAATGATAATCACAGAATCACAGAATGATAGGGTTTGGAAGGGACCTCTGGAGATCATCTAGTCCAACTCCCCTGCCAGAGCAGGGTCACCTAGAGCAGGTTGCACAGGAACGCGTCCAGGTGGGTTTTGAATGTCTCCAGAGATGGAGACTCCACCACCTCTCTGGGCAGCCTCTTCCAGTGCTCTGCCACCCTCAAAGGAAACAAGTTCCTCCTCATGTTTAGGTGGAACTTCCTATGCTCAAGTTTGTGCCCATTACCTCTTGTCCTGTCCCTGGGCACCACTGAAAAGAGCCTGGCCCCATCCTCCTGACACCCACCCTTTAAGTATTTATAAGTGTTGATAAGATCCCCCCTCAGAGGTCTTTTTTCCAGACTGAAGAGGACCAAATCCCTCAGTCTTTCTTCATAAGAGAGGTGTTCCAGTCCCCTCATCATCTTTGTAGCGCTTTGCTGCACCCCCTCTAGCAGTTCCCTGTCCCTCTTGAACTGGGGAGCCCATAACCGGACACAGTACTCCAGGTGCGGCCTCACCAAGGCAGAGTAGAGGGGGACGATGGCCTCCCTCGACCTGCTGACCACACTCTTCTTGATGCACCCCAGGATGCCATTGGCCTTCTTGGCCACAAGGGCACATTGCTGGCTTATGGTCATCCTTTTGTCCACCAGGACTCCCAGGTCTCTTTCAGCTGAGCTGCTCTCCAGCAGGTCAGTTATTCCTCCCCAGGTGCAGCACCTGACACTTGCCCTTATTGAATTTCACAAGATTTCTCTCCACCCAGATCTCCAGCCTGTCCAGGTCTCACTGTATGGCAGCACAGTCTTCTGGTGTGTCAGCCACCCCCCTCAGTTTTGTGTCATCAGCAAACTTGCTGAGGGTGCACTTTATCCCCTCATCCAGATCATTGGTGAATATATTGATCAGATTGTAATCAAAAGTGCAACGGTAAGCAGTTATTCATATAAACAGTCTTACATAATAAAGCCTGAATAGCAAAATAAGAGAGCCTGGGAGTGAGGGGTTAAGTATAAACAGTATCACCTTACCAGTGTAAAACTGTCCACAAAGATCAGTCAAACTGTGTAGAAAGGAACTTAAGGCTGAATCAATAGTCTTACTAAAACATTCTTGTTTCATGCTTAAGAGCATTAACAGTGAACCCATTGCCACTGTCCTGGTTCCGGTGGGGATAGGGTTAATTTTTCCTGGTATTCCATGCCATGTGAGCCATGCCCACCCTGAGCTGCCGGGGGAGGGGGCAGGAAGTTGCTGCTTAAAAGCGGGCTGGGGCGTCCCAGGTCTGGCCAGCGAGCAGCGGGGAGCGGTGGTTCTGTAATTGTGTTTGTATATTCCCCTATCCGTGGTGGTGGTGGTGGTTGTTGTTTGTGGTTGTTGTTTGTGGTGGTTGTTGTTTGTGGTGGTTGTTTGCCTGTTCCCTTTGCTGTCCTGTTAAACTGCCTTTGTCTCAACCCAAGAGTCTTGCCTTTTCTTACGATTCTTCCTGTATTAGGAAGGCGCGAGCGAGCGGCACGTGGTTCTTTGTTGCCATCTGAGGCTAAACCACGACAGCCACCTTGTTCAATAGGAATTTCCTACATAAGCCATGAAACTGCACTTTACATCTTCAGTTCTACTGTCTTGTTAAAACTCACCCTTAAATTCCTGCAGCACTAGAACTGATTAGCTACAGCTAAAAACATGGCTTCTCTTATGTGTTCTAGCACCTTTTCCAGCTGCATTTGCACATGTAGAAGAAAGCTAATTTGAAGAGAACCTGTGAGAAAGGATTATATATTTTGTCTCTCAGATTTTTATTTCCCCCAATTCCAGCTTTGTATGTGTTTGCCGAAAATGTCAAGTGCTTTTCTATGCTGATTTTGTTTGTGTTGTGTTTTCGGCTGTTGGGGTTTTTTCTTGTTGTTGTTGGGGTTTTTTGTTTGGTTGGTTTGGTGTTTTTTTGTTTTGTTTTTTTAATCAAAAGGATTATATTACTTATTTTCCTCTACCAAAAAGGGTGAGGAGTTTTAAAGACCTTCTTTGTGTCTAATGTTTTTGTATACTTATCTTTCAAACATTATCCTTATTTCCAGGTAGAATAAGTTGCTATTTTTCAATTTGTTTCAAATACCTATGGAAGTAAAAATCCAATTTAAGTCAGGCATTCCAGGACCCAAAATTAAAAGTCTGTTCTTAGCAAAGCAAAGTCAACGGCCTCTATACAGTGTCTGTGAAGGCTAATTCTTTTTAAAAAATAATAATCTGAGGTAGAAGCACTTACCTTCTACAGATTATCTTGTAGAATGCTGGAAACAAACTTCTAACAATCTGTACTTGCTCAGGATGCTGAAGGCCTTGTGCATTTTAATGATAAAATTTAATAAATGGGAAAAATCAAGCCAAACTTTCTTTTTCTGCTGACATTCCAGTGCACCTTGTCTCAGGCCCTATACTTGTGTTTGCAGCACCCTCCCTCAGCATGTGTATTATTCTTCCCCTAGACTTCCAAGCATGGGCAGATAGCTTTTCATTGCTGTTGTGTATCCTTCCACAATGGCTTTTATTTATAGCTAATTTATTTATTGCTACATTGGCAGCAAAAGAAAGGATAAAGACTGTGTGGGACCATTACTTAATGAGGCAGGGGGATAGTGGCAAGCAATATGGCTGAGGTAATCAATGACTTTTTTTGCTTTAGTTTTCCCTTGCTAGACTTGAAGTTGGGCCCAGTCAGGTTTGCTTATCAGAGTCTGTGGGAATGAGTAGTACGTGCAGTAGAGGAAGAAAAGAGTTAAGGATCACTTAGCCCACTTGAACATGCAGAAGTCCATGGGATCTGATGGTATGCACAGGTATAGGGGAGAAGCTTTGCAAGGCTACTGTCTATCACCTTTGCCAGGTCACGTCAATCAAGGCAGGCTCCTGTTGACTGGGGAAAAAAAGGTCAGAGAGCACATTCATCTACAAGAAGGGGAAGGAGGATCCAAGTAAGTGCAGCCAGTTGGCTCAGTCCCCAGGAAGGTTATGGAGCACATCTTCCTGGAATATATTTTGAAGTACATGAAGGACAGGAGGCTGACTGGGAGAAGCCAAGGGTGAAATGTGCCTGACTGATTTCATTGTTTCCTATGATAAAGTTCCTAGTGCTGTGCAAGGGGAGGACAGTGGATGTTGTTTGCTTTGAATTTACCAAGGCTTTTACAAAGTTTCCACTTTTCCAGATCCAGTTCACTGCATTAGTGAGATAGGCAGTGGATAACTGGATGATAAGCTTTGTGGAAAATTGGCTGGACTGCTGGGCTTAAAGAGTTGTAGTCAGTGGTGCAAATTTCAGCTGATGACCAGTTCGTTACTAGTGAGGTCCCTCAGGGATCAACACCAGGACCAGTACTGTTTAATTAACTGTATTCATTAAAGCCCTAGATGACAGGTCAGAGGGAGCTCTCAGAACGTCTGTGGACAACACCAAATTAGGAGAACCATTCAATATATGAGAGGGCAGAGCTGCAATTCAGAGAAATGGGCTGACAGAAGACTCATGAAGCTCAGTAAAGGGAAACGTAAAATCTTGCACGGGGAGAAGAATAACCCCATGCCACTTTATAGGCTGAAGGTGACTGTCTGTGAAGCAGCTTTGCAGGAAAGGACCTATCAGTCCTGGTGGGCAGCAAAAGGAACATGAGCCAGCGGTGTGTTCTGGTTGTGAAGATGGCCTGAGCTATACCAGTAGGATTTTGGTCAAGGTTTCAGCAAAGTGGTCCTTCCTTTTTACTGGCACTTGTAAGACCAAATATTGTCCAGCTTTGGACTCCTCAGTACAAGAAACATTGACCATTGACATAGTAGAGAAAGTCCAGGGAAGACAAAAAGATGGTTTGGGGCTAGTACACAGGACATATGAAGAAAGTCTGAGGGAGCTCAATTTTTTCAGCCCAGAGAAGATACAACTCAAGCAAGATTTTGCTGTCTACAGCTACCTGATTGGAGGACACAGAAAAGATGGAAGCAGTCTTCTTAAAGATTCACAGTGATAGGATGAGTGGCAACAGACACAAGATGGAACATTGAAAATTCCCACCAGATTATAGGGAAAAAAATTACCACAAGAGTGGTCTAACACTGGAAAAGGTTGTCTTGTAGATTTGAATCTGCATCCTTGAGATGTTCAAGAAAACTTTTGAGCAAGGGTTTGGACTTGATGATCTTCAGAGGTCCCTTCAACCTAAATAAT
The DNA here is from genome assembly GCF_963924245.1 of Chroicocephalus ridibundus. Lineage (NCBI taxonomy): Eukaryota > Metazoa > Chordata > Aves > Charadriiformes > Laridae > Chroicocephalus > Chroicocephalus ridibundus. Next base: position 54,781,810 of record NC_086284.1, read on the forward strand.
TCTATGATTCTATCTATGAAAAATAAATAGAAATTGTGAAAATATCTGTATTCATAATTTTATTTCTCCCAGTATCAGTTATTACATATTTAGAATACTGTGCATACAGATTTGTTATTTTTATTGTTTGTAAATTTTTGTTTTATAGTCTGTTCTCTCACACCTTATGTACAACGCAGGGTCCTCAGACTAAAATTAGGAAACTTTGGACTACACAGTGCAGCAACTCTCAGAAGCAAAATTTAAGTGATTTAGAGAAAAGGGTAAGTTATCTGCTCTTTCTCTGCTATACTTAACACTATTAATAAGCAATTCAAAAAAAGCTGAAGCCTAAAAGTACTTTTATGGATATGTTAATTTATTTGTTCATGAATCAGTTAACCACAAAATGATCTGTTTAAACATCTACGTTGATTTTTTTCTTCTCTGAATCCCCAGTTCTCTTCCTTCTCATTGCCTTCCATACCAAGGGAGAAAATTCAGTTAAAGTCTTCTTGAAATAAAGAAACAAATAAACAAGCAAAAAAAAACCCCAACACAATAAAAAAAACACCAAAAAACCCAAAACCAAAAACCAAACCAAACCAAAACCAAAAGAACCCAAAAAACAACATAACTACCTCCTGTAAGTACACTCCTGCATTCTACTGCTGTGTTATTTTATCTCAAGGAAATCCAACTGTAACCCTAATGATACAAGCATATATTGCTCAGTAGCCCAGGAAGCAAAAAGTTAGTCATCCTCTTCGCAGTTGTCAAAATATGCTGTCTTCCTTCCCCATTAGAATATTAGAGGCAGGAGAACAGCAGTAACAACTGCAACATCCAGCTGCTTTACTTTTTGGTTCCCCCCCCCGCCCCCCCCCCGGCTGCTGTCATCAATTAACAGATTCCCTTGCTTAGCCTCAGGTGCCAGAAAAGACATCTTGCTGAGATGCCTTAACTCATGCAGATATAGAGCTAATACAACCATCATAGTTATAGACTCCTTCAGTGATCAGAATACTATATGCATGGAAAAGCATCTAGAAGAAACCTAGGTTGAAAATGAGAATTTGTGGAGGGTGAAACAGTCACTTGATTCAATAATGAGAGACCTGGCACAGTGGATAATGTGCTCATAACACACACCCAGAGGCTGAAGCCTTCAACTTTCAAACAAGTAAATACTATACCAAATAAACATTTTCTTCCTGACTGAAGGGTATTTTTCTATGTATTTCCAATGACTGTGATCTCTAAGAAGTTTGTCAGAGTGCTCCAGGGCCCGACCCATAACATACTCAAGCAAAGCTAATCACTGTTCTCTAATGAAAATAGCACAACCATCAACAATACAGTAAAGACCATCAGAAAAGATTCCAGAGGAGAGGTTTGTCAATTCATGACAGAAACTCCTATAGATATTTATCTTGATGTGTAGTGCTCCAAAAGTGTATGCTTCTGTGCACTTACACTGCTCTCAAGGGAAGAGCAGCCATTCTTTCCACCCAGGAAACAAGAGAGGCATCACTAAATAAAGGCTACTTTTCCATTAGTTACTTGTTTTCAGATTGCTTTTGATTCAGCCTGCCATAAACCTCCATGGCATCACAACATTTTTGTTCCCTTACTTTTTAAAACTTCTAAAGGAAAGTTATTCACTTAAATAATTAACATTTTTTGTGACAGAATTCAGAAAAGTTGCCACATATTTACACTGTGCATGCAGCAAATTATACTAAAAACATATGTTCCATATACGATCAGAATCTGTAACATTCTCGTTCATGTTTATTTAAGCTTCTATTAGTATTAATCTTATGAATCCATGAAAGTAATTATTAAGTGAATGTTTTTGAAGATATACTATTTACAGAATATTACCACTAGGTCTTCAGAATCTCATAATAAAAGAAGCAAAGCAGTAATGCTAATTGAGAAATGTTAAAGAAAACAACTTCATAACTTGTTGATTATGTGATATCTCTGTAAATACAGTACAAGGGATTTTTTTAAGGGAGCTTAGGAAGAAACCAAGGAAGTTCAGAATCTGTCTTCGGAACTCTTAACTTTGTTCTTTCCAAGGGAGAAGGATGGGCAACCACAAACTTTTTTAAATGGTAAAATAGAAGTTGGTGAAGTTCTGAAAACGCTCTACAGTATGCCATACTCATAGTGCTGATTGTTGCTTTTGTTTCAAGTATTCCCTACCTGTGATGGGTAATTAAAAACAAACAAACAAACAAATAAACAACAAAGCAACCAACAGAGAAATACAGAAAAACACCCTCATTCATCTCTTCTTGAAATAGTATGCTCTTGTGTAATGAAACCCTGAGCTGGCCTCAACCTTCTGCTGGAATCTGATTAAAATTTAACTACAAATGAGAATGGTAAAAGAGATTCAAGTTCTCTTAGTCCCTAAATTAAAGATTTGTTAAATATAATAATAAGCCTAAAGATGACAAATCAACCAGGAAAAGAAAATACCCCTAATCCCAGGTCTATTGAGTGAGATGTATTAATAAAAAGGTAATTTAAAAAGAAATTTCCCCATTGTTCTATCAGGTGTAATATTACTGCAGTGAGACTAAATATATATTTTTCATATTTTGGGGTATAATAAACAGAACTAGAGACTATCTTCTTCTCTCACTCAACTTAAATAACTATATATACTACTGTGTTTGATTCTGTGACCCATTGACAAGATGGGTCACAATTAATAGGAATGAGAAGATGCAGTAAAACCTTGGCCTTTTGTGCCTATATTATCCCACTTCAAGAAGCTCAAAACCACCAAAGCTTACCGTTAGCAGGCCCCGTGAAATACACAAACTCGTGAACAGTATACTTGTATGAAAAAGAAGAACCCTATATTTCAGTCTTTGCGTGGACTAAATTTCTCAGTGTAATCAACAACTATTTACATTAGATGAATGGATTCCCATCAGAGTATTCTAGACACTAGGAGCTTGGATATTTTTTTTTCTTGCTTGCTTGTTTTCTCTGATTATAATGGTGTAAACACCAATACGAGATGAGAGCAGAGAGTATTTTCTTCCTCAGGTTGGTACCTAGGATATATGCAGACCTTTCCAGTTTGACTCACTCAGGCTGAGCAGCCTCAATTTAGATCTTCCACTTCTTCAATGACAGCTCTAACCACATAGTCTTTCTATGTGAAGTACATACTTTAAATACAAATGCAAGTCACATCCTGATAAATTCATGAAACAATTCTGGAAATTTGCCTTGAGGAGTGGATTCTGAGCAGAAAGAGGCACCTGCCTGTAGCATCAAATTTAGCACCAATAGCTGGGAAAGGGAGAGGCTGAAGACAAACTCCTGTTAAGATCCCTGGGCTAGCTGCCTGTTGGTAACTACTAGGCCCACTTAGTCTACCTTTTCACCACTGTGTGCTTTGTCATCCATTTCTGAGGTGTCTAACTACCCCACGCTCTTTAAAATGACCTAATTTCATACTGCAGTTCTTCATACCAACCCTAGCAGGCAAGAAAAGAGGATGTGTCTAGATCCCTAATTATCTACTCTGGGGACTGCAGATACTTTTGTCCTTTGAATTGTTTTCCACTAATATGGAAGTAGGATGTAAAAGAGAAATTGAGAGCAAGAGAAAAAAATAACCAAACCCCCAATTTCTATGGATCATGGAATACTAACTGGATGGGTAAAATCTGTGGTTTTGTGAAAAAAGAAACTTAGTCTATGGTACAGAAGTCCTTGCAGAGTAATTGTATTCAACAAGGCCTCAGCTTCAATAGAAGCTAGAAACTGTAATCTCAAAGCTAATCTCATAGAAACCTTTGTGGTCGTTATCACAAATTGCATGTAGGGAATTTACTATATTGTTTTAAAATCAATTTATCTGTCCATTAGGTTTAAAATATAGTGTTCCAACTTTGTAAACTACAATTTAAAATAGGGAAGGTGTAAAATTCTTAGTACAAAAAAGTGAATCAGAAAGTCTATTTGCCACTAGCACCAAACACTGCAGAAACATTTAGAATTGTTAGACAGCTCCATTCAGGTGCTGGAAGTTCACTCAGCACCCACACATGTATAGAAACACACTGAAAGTTATTACACGCTAAAGATAAGACAGTTTTTAAATGCTTGCATATATCTTTATTAATTTTCTCCCAGAATTTTTAATATAAATAATTTTTTGTAATATGCTAGTTGTGAGATTGTTTGTCAGGCAAATTATGCTGGGTACCCATCTTTTGGTAAGCCACAGGAAAATGAAATCCACACCGTTCACAGGAGAGTGTGCTAACCACTAGACCACAAAAAATTGTTATGTGTAGTGAGATAATATGTTGGTGGTACCCTTTGTAACTTTCGATGAAATTTTATCAATACAAATCCAAGAATGTAAAGTTCCTAAAGCTTAAAGGAAATTTATTCAATTGTCTATTTTTGTAATCAACATAGGATGTTCCCTTAAATTAGCAGAAGAGTATATGCATCTTTCACTAAACACTCATTGATACAAAAATAGAAAAACAAACACTTGAAAAAAATACCTTTGGCCTGAACAGAATACCACCATTTCAGGTAAGGGGGAAATTGAACTTGCATCTCTCATTCTCTGAATGAGATCAGTAATTTCTGGAAGCCATTATCTATCTGTTCCTTCACTTTCTTTTAGAAGTGGTATGAAAACAGATCATGTACCAAATTTTGCATTTCAAGGGAGAACTATGCTGAGGAAAATATCAGAAAATCACGAAAGGAAGAAAAAATATCCCCCAAAACACTATGCCATTAGCTACCTATGGGATACAGTTCTAGATCTGGTTCTACCCTTTTGAATCTCTTAATACTTTCTACAGACTGCTTCAGAAGTTAAGATAGGTAGACCTCTTGGAGTGATAATAAAGGGTGGGGGGGGCCAGGCGGTTTTCTCTTTCATCCTGCCAGTGCAGGGTGAAGGGCTTGAGAGGGAGTGGCTGGATCCTGCAGGAAAAGAATTGGTTATGGATCTGGTGTCGGAAACAGGGCTTCATTTTCTATGACGACAACATGGAAGAGATGACTTAGTGAAGCATAATCTTTGCCAACAGGCTGTCCAGAAGACCTTTAAACTAGGAACAATGAGGAAATGAGACAATGATCAGCAACCACGTGAGAAAGTGGTGGATAGAGCTGGTGAGCAGAGGACGCGGGTGATATGAAAAAGAGGAACCTCATAATCAACAGAAACTTGTTATTTTCAATAAGGAGACATGCAAAATTCTTCATCTGGGGAGGAATAATTGGCTGTAAATCAGCATGTCAGAAAAGGACTGAGGGTCCTAGTAGACAAGTGGTGCGTGAACGCCAGTGTGACTCTGAAGCAAAGACCACTGACAGGCTCTTGAGCTGCATTAGGAAGATCATCTCCAGCAGGTAAGGGACGTGATCTTCCCTCTCTACTCAGCACTGGTGAGGCCACAACTAGGGTATTGGGTCCAGTTCTGGTCTCCCTAGTACCAGAAAGACAAAGCCATACTGGAGCAAATACAGCAAAGATCGATGAAAATGATTAAGGGACTGGAGCATCTGATGTATGAAGAGAAGCTGAGAGTAGTGGGACTGGTTTGCCTGGAAAAGGCTCAGGGGGTGTCTTGTGTATAAAGCACATGGATAAATATTATATACATATATGTTTATTTTATTAATATATTTATACATATTTAAAATATTTTAAATATAAATGGAGAGTGGAGTAAAGAAGCCAGCAACAGATTCTTCTCAGTGATAAACAGTGAAATGACAAGAGGCAATAGGCACAAACTGAAATACAGAAAATTTTATTTAAACATAAGAAAAAAAAAATCACTGTGAGAGTGGTCAAATACTGGAAGAAATTAGCTACAGATGTTACACAGTCTCCATGCTGGGAAATTTTCAAAACCCAACCAGACATGGTCCTGAGCAAGCTGCTTTAGTTGACCCTGCTCTAAGCAGGGGCTTGGACTTGATGACCTCCAGAGGAACTTTCTTCTGCCCTTTTAGGTCCACTTCTAGGTATACAATTAAAAGGCTTCAGCACAAGAGCAGCAGAAAAGTGGCCCCTCCTTGAACATCCTTCACGCTGACAGCTGAAATATTTTCTCAGAATGTATTATTGGACAGAGAACTGTCTAGATATTCCATTTCCTAAGTGTCTAATTAACTGTTAACCCATTAAGCTAAAGGGACATGTTTCTACCAAGGAACAATGAGTTTTAAGGTAATTTCTTGTTCTTAAAATGACACAGGATTTCAAGAGGAACATCATATGGGATTCACCCGACCAGATGCAAATGTAGAGAAGATGCCTACATCAGAGCTCATCATCCTAGGCTTCTTGTATAGCTGATGGAAGAAAATTCAAAATATAAAGTAGACATCTGAAATATGTTATCTGAATCCTTACCCTACAGAGCAGCTTTGATTCCACAGAAATAAGAGTTCAAACATTATCTGTGTTTCCAGCATTTCTTAGTACTTGTCTCAACATGGTAGCTCTAACTTCTCCTCAGACTCAAGTGCAAGATCTCTGTGCTATCTCCTTCAACTATCTGTTGGTTTATTGTCTAACTCTGCTCTAGAGTTGCTTGCTTCTCTGGCAGACAAACTACAGGCTGGAACAAACAGGGGACACAAGGATACACACTCAGGTACTGTCCTTACAGCAAATATCAATACAAACAGTAACTCTTGACTCAAGTTGACTTACGCACAGTCCTTTGGAAACAGCCTTCCTATCTTTGCACCTTAACCATACCTTCATTTGTTACTTCATTATTGGTTATTTATGTTAACTGATTTATGTTACTTATGTTATTTATGAAAAATTTGGGGTTTTTTTGCCTGGAGAAGACTCTGAGGAGATCTTATTGCAGCCTTTCAATATATAGAGAAGGCTTATAAGAAAGATGGAGAAAAACTTTTTAACAAGGCCTCTAGTGACAGGACAAGGGGCAGGGGTTTTAAACTAAAGAGCGTAGGTTTAGATCGGACATAAGGAAGAAATTTTTTATGGTGAGCGTGGTTAGACACTGCAACAGATTGCCCAGAGAAGTTGTCGGTGCACCATTATTGGAAATGTTCAAAGTCAGGTTGGATGGGGATTTGACCTACCTGATCTAGTGAAAGACATCCCTGCCCACAGTGCGGGGATTGGACTAGCTGATCTTTAAAGGTCCCTTCTAACCTCAACGAGTCTATGAGTCTATGATTTATATTTGAGTGTCCCTCCATAAATTACATATGACACATTATTAGGTCTGCTGCTGGTAAAATTTTAGCATTCAGGATGAAGTTATGAAAAGCGAGTGGTGAAATTTGGGATCAAAGTGTATTATCCATATGTTGCTGTATAGTAGATAGACAATTTGATTATCATCTGCTGCGGATGGAGCGACACACTTCACTCATAGAGAGAAGCAGCAATACATTTGTTGATATAAACCAGGGATTTAACTAAGTTTTATATCAAATGTGACAGTGTTTTAACAAGATTAGATGGCAAGGCACACTTGGTTATTCACTGTACACAGGACAGGGTCAGACAGAACAGTCCAGGAGAGCTTCCCATTGAGTCACGAGGTTCAGAAATGATCCCCTTGCTTTCTAAACTCCTTCTCAGAGAGGAGTCTAGGTGCAGATGAATCCAATCCTAGTCCCAGATTTGGTCAACAGTTTATGTCTAAAGGATTATATATGCACAATCAATCCTTTATATCACTTAGCTAAGATTTCGAAGTTTAGCAGGCTATTGGTCACTTACCGAGGATTTGTTGTGGCAATGAATCTCTGAATCTCCAGAAGTAACCTTGACAGGCTTCCCTACTTAAGGGGAGATCCTGGAGTGCAGGCTGCTGATGTACAGGAGAGCTCAAAGGGTTTTGGGGCTGTTCACTATTTATGAAGGTAAGATGATCAACCTATAGTCATATCTGCATATTGACCATGGTACCAGCATTCCTCAAGTTAGCCTTTGGTTATTGTGCTGTCTCCCTGAAACCATGTTGAGACAGATGTAGCCATCACAACTAAATGCACCCATTATGACCACCACAGGTGGTTATCACTTGGGTAGGGTTGCAGGAGATAAAGGTCAGGTTGGCATCTGGAGGGGAGCACACCGTCACATCATCAGTACTGGAAAACACCTCTTCCAGTCTTGGTGCATGTTATGGCAGATCTATCACCCAAGATATTTTATTGTAAATTACTCTAGTTTTATTTGGCTATTATAGAAAACCAAGGGAGGTAATGATTCATTGTCATGGTTTGGGATGGACTGGCTGTTGAAATGAATGACAGATGCTCTCCCCCACCTTTCCCTTGAGAGGAGGGGGAAGAGGTAGAAAGAGAATTATGAGTTTAAAAGAAACTAAACTAATTTAATGAAATATTAATACTAAAATAATAAAAAGAAAAGATAATAATATCAAAAAAAATAAAGTAATGAAACAGATACAATATATACAAAACCAGTATCAAGCTCCCAGGATGATGATGTCACCAGCAGGCACCGGGAAAGTCCCAGACTGGACTCAGTGACAGATGGAAACTGGATTCTAGATCTGGATTCAGGAACACACAGATCAGGATGAAAGGCAGATGGACAGAGTCCTCCTCAGATACCAGCCACTGAAGAAAAGAGGGCTGATCCTTTGATCCCTCAGCTTTTATACTGAGTATGAGACAGATGGGCTGGAATACCCTATTGGTCAATTTTGGGTCACCTGTCCTGTCTGCTCCTCCCTGCAGGTGTGACCCCTCTACGCTTTTCCACTTCCAACCCTCCAATGTGACACATAACAAAGTTAGCTGACTTTAGTTGTTATAGCAATAAGTATTAGCAGGAGCCCCTCTGCATACCATTCCTTGGTATAAATTATAAACAATCAGGTCTTATCACTGCTAGAAGCTGACACTTTCTGAAAAATATGCCATTAATTTCAGAGAGTTCAGTTAGTTAGAAGAGGCTTAGCTGAAAAGTAAAATTGCTGAAAAGAAAATTGGTTCTGTTTTACCTCAAACAAGGATTAATTTTATATTATTAGGGTCCATTCTATATAAGCCCTACAACTATATTAGAAATGAGTTCCTGTTCTCCAGTTACTCTGAAGTCATTCATGTTTAGTTAAGGTAAAACGAACCAAATCCAGAGTAGACTACACAGTTACAATAGTTATTAGACATATAAGAAGTAACAAAAAAGAAAAAAAAAATCTACTTCCATTAAAATTTGATCAATTTGCATTAAGATTTAATCAGAAAAGATTCTTACTCTCTTTCTCCATCTGAATTGCTATAGATTTTTTCCTGTGACCCATCTGCCAGGAAGTCTTTCTGTATAAAATCTACTTGAGGTTATATTTGTAAAAATAACCCCTAATTTGTGTATTATGTCAGATGCAATAATTAAGTGACTTTCTAAAGTTGTTCAGGAGATGTAAAAACATTTAAAATATGAAAACTATTTTTTTTTTCTTCTTAAGGGACAGTGAATCAAATATAGTTGTCTAAACATAGTTACCTAGTGACAATTTAGGCAAATACTTGAACTTCCCATATGGGGCTGGCAGTTATGACACAAAACATATGAGAGAACATCTTCTCTGGCAGTGGCACTTAGAAGACAGGTAGGATGAGCCAATGTAGATCAAATGGCTTCAGAAGGTGCCTAATTATAGACAGGTGATACCACCAGCCTCTGCATTTTTACTAGTTAGTTGCCTTTGTTTTACTTCTTTGAGGTGCAAATCTGTTTGTTAGACCGAGTATAATCACCTGTTTTAAAGGATTCTCAGTTCCTGGCATCTGCAGTTAACTGCTGCCTCTTGCTGTTTTTAACTTCCTGTGTAAGCAGATCAGCAATAGCAGATATTTCAAAATGCCAGTATACTCCCTTAGAATGCAAGCAATGTGAGATGTTACTGCAGACACAGATGCTGGTTTAGAGCTGTAATACGTGGAATTTGTGTCACAGTGATAATGTTCTCTAGAGCATTTCCTCTCACTCCAACTCATCAGAACACTACCTCACCAGCTTCCAAAGATTGCCATCTGTACCTTTTTCCACATATTTGTAGCATATTTTCATCCACAGGAAGACACTTACAGTACAGGATGCAGAGTGTGCAATTATCAAATAATTGGTTGAACTGAATTAAAAGAGAGAAATTCAGTTGCTGGCCATTCCACTATGCATGACAGGCATAGTCAGTGTCATCAGAGTTCATCTGGCATCATTGGATTGTCTCTTGATCAACCAAAATATTTCTCTTACTATTTCAGGATTGGTCACTGTCTGTATGACATAAATAGCTATTCCACATAATATTCAGTCTGATCTCTGGAACTTGCGTTTTCTTCCAGGTTTCTGAACAATTTATTTCTGAGCAATTTATTCATTTCTTCTGTTCTAAGCTCTGTGCTACATGCTACTTCTAGTCTATTTACTATGAAACAACCAGGTCAGAATTCAGAAATCCAATGCAAAATTGCAAAGTTTCATCCTCGTGCCCAAAGTGTCAATAGAAAGAATCTGACTAACAGGATATTGCTGAGCACATGTCCAGACCTTGTGGAAATATTAACAGGGTTTGGGATAGTAATTATATCATTTTTATTCTTTCATTATAGATTCATGTGAAGCTGAATCCTCAGTTTGATTAATTCTCAAACAGTCTCAAATGCATAGAACAAGAAATAATTTATTTATGTTGAAAAGGAAAAAGTACCAGACAAAATCTTTCTTGAGCTGGACAACAGAGAATAATGTCTCTAGGGAGGTGAGAGCACAGGCAGAACTGGAGCTATCTGGAAGCCAAAAATGGTACCTTTTTATTCAGTTCATACGAGGGAGAACTAGTTGCATAACTGTATGCTGACCTGAAAATGCGTTTCAGATTCTTCAATTAAAGCACAGGAAGGAAAGGCTGTGCCTCTGTGTAGCACCTATTGGCTACCTATAGGTGGTTTGTCACTCAGTCATCGTTCCAGTTTGAATTCAGAGGTGTATAACTAATCATGAATTGTAAAAAGGGTTTGTGCATCTCACACAAGCTTCCAGATTACACTGTAGGGGGTTGGTTATGCTTAAAAGCCAAAACCTAAAAAAGTTAACATTTTCAGACACAGTCACTCATTAAATCTTACCATTTTCTATACACCTTAGGGAACTGAAAGCTTGTTCATTGGCCCAATTCATTACTGTTTTGCAAGCCTCTCATCACAGCCCAAAATAGCTATAAAAGTTGTAAAAAAAGTCTTCAGTGTGGTAGATTTTGCATATGATTTCATAATAAATGTAATGACTGATTGTCTTAGGAAATACATTTAAACATATAAACCCCATTATTTTATATGTCTTTATTAAATTTTCTTTCAGAAATCAGCACTGTTAGAAAGATTATTAGGATATAGAGTTATATTTCAATCACAGCAGGACAAACTAATGGTTAGAAAATGAATCTGCTAACTAGGGCAAATGATAGGAAGAGAAATGTGAGAAGCCAGCAGAAATGTTTGATGCAGAAAATTATGATTAAGCAATTCTTGAAAGTGAACTTTTTAATGTCCTTTTCATTAAAAAAGGACTTCTGAAATGTTCTGTCCGTTTCCATTCATTGTTACTTCTGTAAAATATTACTTCAAAATATCGCACAACTTGATACTGGAAGAAGAAATCACAATATGTAATTGAGGCATACACAGCTGCAAACTAGTTTCAGGAGCAATAGAATACATTTTAAAATCTGTTTACCCAAAAGCAGATGTTGGAGGGAAACTGTCATGCAAGATAAACAGTAAGATCTATGCACCATATTTCCCATGCCCAGTGGAAACCCCATCCCCCCTTTACAGTCTAGTAGAAGGTGGCCCTGCCCATGGCAGGGGGGTTTGAACTAGATGATATTTAAGGTCCCTTCCAATCCTAAACTTTTTACGATTCTATGATTAACCCAGAAGCACAGCAAGCTCCTCTAGCCCTGCAGTGTGCTGCCACTTTGTCACACGTGTATCCCACGTGATCTAAGAAGCAGCCCTCATAAATATATATCTATATTTACATATATGCACATATGTAAAAATAGATGTAGGATATATATTTGTTTAATTATATATAATCTTATATATTATATAGAAACGTAAACCTTTCAATGTATACAGAAAAGGGTTGTATAAGGTGTATAAATATATATGTTTATACATAAATATAAAAATCAACTTTTAATAATTATTTATCTAAATAGTAATACAAATAAATAATATAAATTAACATACAAATATATTAAAGCTTTTATATATTAGTTATAAAATATTATTTAATATAAAAGAATAAAATAAATTAAGTTTAAATGTGAATGGAAAGAAAATCAAATTAAAAGACCGTTTGGGCTCACTACTTCAGATGGCTTGAATAACTCCTGACCTATTGTGGGGGTGGTAAGCTTAAGAGGGGCAGCATGCCCTCAAGAGGGTGGAGGGACATGAACAAAGATGAACACATCTGTGGGGCAAGGGATCACTTCTGTGAGGTCAACCATGAAACAACTACTGAACCTCTATGCCATGCAAAGAGGAGTCCAGTTGTGGGAATCTGATCAAGAGGCGCCCATCCCTCAGCCCCAAACCTCCAGGGTGACTGTACAGTGTTATTGGGGAAACCTCTGGGCTTTGTGCTGTGATGCAGGACAGAGGCATCACTGTCTACTATCATGGAAACCAGAACAAAAAGACAACATGTTAGCTTGTACAGGAAAATCCCCAAAGGTATCCTCAAAACAATTCTATTAATCAGCAGAAATCATGGATGGGCCAGGGATTTAGGAACAGAAGACTGAGATAAATGCCACATGGAGATGGTGGGTGGTATCAGAGACCACTGCTTTGAATGAACGTAATACTTGTAATGCCATTATGTGGTACAGACTTTTGCTACATCCAAGACTTCTCAAATACCCAACTTTACCCTCACCATCAATTATTGCCGAGGAGGTAGCGGCAGTGCAATGCATGGCTTAGAGAATGTGCAGCAGTGGGACTGGCCAAACTAGAGGTTCAAGACTAGCCAATACGTAGAAGGGTGCAGATTTGTTAATTTGGACTGAGTATTTCTACATGAAGTTTCTGAAATGTTTGTAAATAGACCAGATCAATTCTGTTTTTAAGAAAGAAGGTGATGAAAACATACAGCTAGATCAGTCTATAGATCCCTTTTAGTATCCTCTGCTGGTCTCTGCTTGTATGGTGGTGTACCATCCCTGCTTGTCTGATGGTGTCACGTCCCACTCAAAAAAGAGGGGAGGTAAGTGACAGATTCGCAAATTCCCATCAGCGCAGACTAAGGTGAGGCAAATCTCAAAGTCAGTATACAAACATCTATTACGTTAGTAACCAGGTCTTAACTAGGTCTATGATAATTGTTTAGGCATATAAAAAATTATGGCAAGCGGTACTTTACAGATTATACAATGAAGTATGGAAAGCAGTACAGTATGCCTTATGTTATTTCTTTGAAAGGAAAGAGAAAAAAGAAAAGGGAAAGAAAAGAACTAAAAAAAAAAAAGAGAGATAGAGGGGGAGGGACAGAATGAGAGAGAGAGAGAGATAAAGACATCACCAGTCCTGGTTCCAGCATTAAGCACTCCTCTGTGTAAAATCTCTTCAGGGTCTCTTCAGGGAAAAATCTTCCCAGGCAAAAAACTTTTCTTCAGGGAAAGTCTTCCCCCTTTTATGTTCACCCACTCCTAGGGGTAGTTTTGTCTCAGGTTTCTTATCCCTCCCCCACACCCCGTGGTGATGTGTAGCATGATTTGGGTGGGGAGAGGAGAGCTATAGTCATATACGTTTAGCATGATCTCGATAGCCTTCATTAGCATATGCAGGGTATGAACTTTAATATGCATTTTGTGGATAATGTGGCAAAGGTCACCACTGGGCATAGTGTCTTTTCAGAGAAACATCTTGTCCTTCACGAGAGAGAGAAAAAAAACCAAACAGGGCTATTCTGTTTCTGTCCAGGCACAATTTTTCTCTCTCATGAATCACACGAGAGATAACCATGTTAGCCTTGTCAGTTCCTTGAGAAGAAGGCCTGGTACTGCGAGTGTTTGAGACATTAAAAGTCCCTTCAGTCTGCTTTGTTTAGGAGAAATTATGAGTCATCCCTTACAATGGTTATATACCATTTTATGTTCTGTAAACACTGTAGCACTCCTGCCCCTCCAGATGGGTATCACAGAGGAGGATAAAGAGATGTTTGATCTTCTCTGCTCAATAGGTGTACTGGGTGCAGGTGCCCACGTTTTTATGGCAGGAGAGCTACAGGGATGGTTTCTGTGAGGAGCCACTGGGGCTGCCCTGTGCAAGACACAGCTGGTTCCAGTCAGCTCCAATGGACCCTCCACAAGACACAGCTTAGTGAGCGCCTCAGCCAAGATGGTGGCACCATGGGGAAAGAGTATTTAACAGAAGAGAAAAAATGCCACAGAGGCAGAGCAGGGAAAAGAGTAAGAAACACTAGGGGAAAACATATTTTAGAAAGGTTAAATTGTGCCCAAGAGAGAAGGGAGGGGGAAAATTGTGATAAACAGCCCTGCAGACACCAAGGTCAGTGAAGAAGGAGGCGGAGGAGGTGCTTCACGTGCATTGAAGTATCCCCTGCAGCCTGTGATGAAGGTCATGGTGGAGCAGTTCTTGAAGGACTGTCTCCTGTGGGAGGGACTTCATGCTGGAACAGAGGAAAAGTGTGAAGAAGAAGGAGCAGCAGAGGCAAACCGTTATAAACTGACCTCAGCCCCCTATTTTCCATCCCCTGCGCTACTCAGCAGGGAGGATGTAGATAAGCACCAACAGTTTTCAATCACTTGAAAGGTGTTTTTTTCATAGCTGTAACAAATGTTACCCTGGACCACATTACAGTATGTAAACAGCTTGAGCTTTAACATTACATCTATGCAGAAGTATGAATGGACCACTATAACAAAATCAGACGGGGAGCTTGAAGAGTTTTTAGAAACAAAATGCCTACATTGCTGAATCCTAGTAATGCTCTTTTTATTGGCAAAACAAAAGTAGCTCGCTTGCATTAAAAACACCCCCTGGTGAAAAGATCATTCCTAGAATTTTACTAGTGTCTAGTCCTTCAGCAGCGAAATAAAACAGTACCCTCCTGGGCACCCTGAAGTTATACCTGACAATTTTGACACCTCGACAGCCTATTTTGGTACAGTCAAAATAAAAGCGTACCTGCTTTGTGGGGTTTTCCCCATGGTTTCTATCAGGGTAAATGGCAAGCTATTCTTGTACTGCACCTGTGCTGAAACCCTTCAGAGATACTGTAACTACAGACATAATACATGGATACATATAATACCGTTGAACTAAACAAGGCTCTGGAAGAGGCATACAAGGTTTGTGAAATCTATGAAGTTTTGCATTTTTAATAGAGTCAAAACAGTTTGGGTTTTGGGGTTGGATATTGTTTTAGATTATTTAAAACTACACTTCATGAGAAGCAGAGAGCTTCAATGCTGACAAAAAAGGCCAATACATCAGTGATCACAGGAAGAAAGAAGGTTTTGCTTTGCAGCCTGAGTGTATAAACAAAAAGAAAATACAAAATTGCCGAAGTGTTTTAAAATTCTCTGTGGGATTTTTTTTAGGGATCCAATCTTCCCAACAACTCTGTCATAATAAAAACAAACAATCTGTATGGTTACCTCTTTTATTTGGTTTATGACGCAACCCCCTGTGATTTTGTTGACGAGAATGTGCCCACCATCTCGTGGACGGATGACCCTGCAATGCAAAATTAACATTTTAATAACATGTTTCACTGCTGCATGTGCACACCTAGAGCTTTATGATTTCATAGATGCCCTTCAAGATTGTTACCTTTATCATGACGTATGATGCTCATGAGTTGTCAAGATGACTGTTATTTAGAAGTTAAATGCATCTCTGTAAGCAAAAAGAACAAACAAAAGAGGGGCCTTATGTTGAATGGAAATGTTAATAGCCTCCCCTACAGCTTTTGATAATGGGCATGCAATGCCATGGTTGGAGGTATGGCTGGAGAACACTAATTTCTTACTCTTTTGTTTTGCTGAGAAGGCTATGTAGTGTAAGAGTGTTTCTGGCAACTGCTCTATCACCTCTATAAATATCCTTTCATGAAATCTGGGGAGGAATTGCTTAAGAGTTTTAGTGGCAACCAGCTTATTTACCTTTAATAAAATAAACATGTTTGTGATCAATGATTTGATGAACTGTGGGTATAAGGGTGATGAAACTGAAAAAGCTTTTACTAAGCACATACATCACCAGAAACTGAGTACCCTTTACATTTTTTTTAAGGATTAAAAAGAGTCATTACTTCAATCAAATGGAAAATGCATGGAGTTAAGAACAAGGTTATGTCCCTAGCAGGACACATGAAATCTTGTCAAGACTGGGTTCTTTTAAGAAGCATTTGAAGATGCTACTAAGCCTCCATATGGGTATCTGTTTGTCTGTGTAAATTCTTCTAGGCATGGAAAGGCCTTCAGGCAAAGAACTGGCATTTTTTTCCAGCACAAAAGCCAACCATATACATACTGGAGGGAGGGGGGGCGGTCACTCAGAAATATGAGGAGATGAGCTGGCCATACCTGATTGTGTGAACAGTGGTAATTAAAGCCGCTGAAAAAGTTCCCTGTTTTAGTTAGATAAAATGATCAACACTTTCTTGGTCTAGAGACTAATCAAAGGCAGAGTACAACCCACAGGCAAATGCTTCCCAGAAAACCATCAGGAAATGATCTTTCACATGACTGTCAGTCATCTGTAACAGCTGCATGCATTCCCTCATACAGCAGTTGTTCTCAAAATCAGGTGCTACCTGCAATTTCTTCGAAACAATGAGGGAAAGGTGATAACCGGTTTATACACCCTTGCTGCTGGGGAGCAGCAGCAGCATCAAACAAAAACTGTCATTGCTGAGCATCAGCTTAAATTTTATACCCATCCTAATCAACGAAACCTTTTCTTGGAAAAACAGAATGATGTTCAAGCCTGCTACTTTGGCCCTTCAGAGCTGAGTGTTGCTTAAACCTGATTAAAGATGCCATCCAGCATGAATAATTCCTGCTGCCTGGCTGTGTCTTTAAAAAACAAGCATATGCAAAAGTGTGTGTTCATTGTGTCTTGGCTGCAACAGAGAAGCAACTTGATTAATGCATAGTATGAGTAAGAACTGTTGCTTTGACTTACAAGTCAGTTCTCCCCTGTGTCATCCAGCTGGATGAAAATAGTTGCCAACAGATAGTTGAGCAGACCCATGAGCACCTATCTCTGTCATTCAGGTTGGATCCATCAGCTTTACCAGTCTTGTAACAAGTGTACAGCAGAGTGTTGTGCCTGTATAATCCTCTCCATTCCCAACTGTGTGTGCCCAGGGGTGCAGACTTTGTGACAGCTGAAAGTAGGATCAGCTCAGTGTACAGACTTTCCTAGACACTGATCTGCAACAGGTTCACTTAAAAAAAAAAAATAAGCTTGAATTTAGCACATTCTTCCAGGCAATTTGGCATGAAATCCATTCCTGTTAAAATATATCTCTTTTTCTAGTAGCAGAAGAGGGCCTTTTTCTCTGCATTTCCCATTTATTTTGCATCATCCAACAAAATTTGTTGTTCCTTTTCTTCTTGTCCTTATGGGACTGCTGCTTGATGCCACTTGAACTTTCTTTTCTAGCGGATTCAGGATGGATTTCCCTCTAGGAGTACGACATGTTTCTCTCATTTTTAAATCTTTTTCAAGAAGCCTTTTAGGGTTTTTCCTCATTGCCCTTATATACACATGCTCCTATGACATTGCCTTTATGTTGTGGCTTTCCATTATTGTAGGCAGTAGTTCAACCTTATTCTCTAGCGTGCACAAATGCAACACTCAGTCTAGATCAAAGCCTGTGTTACTTCTGATTGACAGAATAAATACTTTACATTATGAAGAAAATTAAAATATAGCATATATGGGTACATAAATAAATAAATCAACCTGCAAAACACAAACCTCTCCATTTTTATATAATATTTAGTAGTGCAAGAAATAAATTAATTGCATGTGGAAAAAATAACAATCTTAGATACAACAAGATGTGTAATCAATGTAATTCTGATTTTTTTTTCTTTACTGAACAGTTCACAGTATTTTATCTTGTTGTACTGTAAAACAACTTTTAATTGAACAAAATTGGGAGTGCAGATTTCTTTTTTCCATCCTAATAAATTAAGTATGTATCAATGCCGAGAGGTACACAGCTTCAGTGCATTTCTGGAACTCTGTCTTGCTGTTCTGCTCCCTTGTCCTAATAAGGAATTGTGGTTATACATTATTTATAAGGAAAAATAGTCAATATTTCTAAAAGTTACCCTGCTTATTCTGCATTTTTTGTGTTGGATTGAACTTTTTTAATTATGGAACTTTTGTGATATTTTGCTTCCTTTCAGGTATTTACTAAGTTAACACAAAAGGTAATATGGAAGCATTGAAGTACACTTTGAATACCAGTGGGTCCAGATCTCCAGTCCTCTTTAACAATCCAAAATATCATATCAATATATTTTCAGAAAGGCTTATTGAATATCTAATAAGAGCTAATTACTATATAGTTAAATGAAAATGCAATTACATTCTTGGCTCACAACCTCACCAAAATTTATCTGCCTAAAAGTTAGATTAACAGCAGCACAAGCTAAGCACCCAAGCTTCCTATAAGGTAACATAGAGAAATACCTAGGAAGTACTTGCAGAACAAGTACCACTGTAAAGTACAGACAACTTAAGTTGTCTGGATTGCTCTCTGCACTTTTATGTATATAATAAATAGAAAGTTTATAATCCTAGTTTAGAACAGCATTTTCCTAACTGTTTGGCATCTAGAGCTGGATAGGAAGAGTCTGTAGGAAGATCATAGTGAGTAATGATTGGCATATCTGCCTCTTGTTCCATCTATTAGATGATTACCTCCCACACATCACTAGAATGATAATCAGGATAAGCAACAAGTAACCTAGTGCTATTGGGAGGTTATAATTAATTTTAATTTTATTGTTGGTTAGGGATTTTTTGATGAAATTGTTCTATCATAATCTTGTGCATACTTTTTTCAGGATTTACAACCAAAGTGTGCATATTTTTCCCTGTCAAAAAAAACCAAACCAAAACAAAACTAACAAACAAAAAAAAAAGCCAAGGCTGCTTTCTTCTTAACAGCATCATTTTGTACAGTATGTGCTCCCTTTCTAATTTCCTTTTTTTCCTTCATTTCCTTTTCTTAAAACATGCCCAGTTCAGAGACAGTTACTGAACTCTTTGGTGTCCATTTCCCCTATCTTTAAATTTCCCCACTTCCTGTTGTGTTATTTTTGTTTTTCATCTAAAGACACTATTAACCTAAACTGTACTACAAAAATTAATGCAAAACATTTAGTATAAAGGAAGCATGAAACATTCCTGGAACTTTAAAATGTGCTACAGCTTTTAACAGTAGTGATTTGGCCTTTATTTTGTGAAAAGGTTATATTTACCTCTTTCTGATATGATGAGCTTGGATATATACATTATAAACTGCCTGCAGTCAGATATTGAATCCCATCCTAAAGCTTGATACAGTTTTCTAAACATAGATAGTTATTACCATCTGAGATATCCTAGAGCATCTTGAATTATTACCATTTGAGATATCCTAGAGCATCTTGCTTGTCCTTTAGATGCCTGAAAATGTAAAACTCTCCGTCAGGTACTGTATATCTGTCATATATATCAGTTTTAAATAGATATCTAATATAACCTGCAGCATGTAAGGTGGCTCTTGTGGGCTATGTTTAAGTAATTTAATTGAGCCTCCATTGTATCACAAAACATACACATTCAAATACCAGCTTTTGTTGTCTGGGATCGTACTATAATATCATTTATATATTTTCCATGAAGTATCACTTCTTGATAACTCCTTTGATGGTAAAGCAGAATTACACATACATTCTTCTTACTTGCCTTACCACTATTAAAAAAAGTCAAAACACTTGCAAGTAATTAGAAAATATCTATAGGACCCGAAGGATTCTTTCTCTGGATTATAGAAATTCCTTGCTATAAAGTGGGGTTTAACTTATGTTTTTGTTTGACATCAGGGACAAATCCTAGTAGTAGGTGACTTCGCCACAAACATGGAAGCAAAATTAAGCCATTTAAAAAGTACTCAGATTTTGAAAGAGAATTGCTTTATAATTTTATTGAAAACTGTGGAAAAATTAGTGATTTTCATCTGTGTTTAAATTTACATTTGGGATTTGTAAAACATAAACCAGAAAAACATAGGGGAATGAAAATAAAACCAAATGGTATACATGCGAAATGAATTTCATGAAGCTCTAGTTGTAATATTCAACTGAATGCAAAGTCTGACCATCTGAAACAGCACAATATGAAAGCAAAAAACAGTAACACAGCCACACACTCTAAGGAGATGACAGAAATTAGTCTGGGAATGAAAGATAGAATTTAATCTTTGAAATAGAACAAGGACAAGACCTAAGCGAGGAAAAGTGTTTTAGAGAAACTAGCAGAAAGACAATTTGTAAAAAGGAAACAAAAGGACCTAAACATAAAATACTTGGATATAGTGAGCTATTTGAGACCATATAAGAAAACAAAAAATAACAGAAAACAGCTAAATAAATAAATATATGGTATAATAACATGAACTATTTAAAGAAACCCAGGAGCAAGTATTGTTAAAAGTCAGAAAATAACTTCTAAAGGGAAACAAAAATAGTTTTCCTCACAGGACTTGAAAAATAACAGTATTTTCTACAGTCTAAGAAAGAGAAAAATCTGTATTTTACTTTAGTGTTTTGTTTGTTTCTTTGTTTGTTTTAATACAATATACTATTCAATGGAATCTGTCTGAAGGAAGTACTCAAGAGACTCACAAAATTCAGTTGCCTTGAGAAAAAGTATTTAAATAAAGGTCAAACACATTTCTAGTAACCTGCAGAAGAGGGAGCTTTAGAGTGAGTAGGATGCAATCTATAGAAACAGGATGGGTCAAATATGACATAACACAGGTTTAGTTACTTGGATCTGGTCTTCACTTGAAAATATCTGCACAAGAAAATGTAAAGAATTGGAGAAGTCACTAATATTTTAGGCAGAAGTAGAACATGAAATCAACCCATTAAAGATTCACTCTGTGTGTTCTACGTATTTCATCACATCCTTTTTTTCCAGGTATGCTCTTCTTTTTCCTTTACATCAATTAAGTTCCCTAACCTCCTGATTCTGCCCTCTATCAGTTCTTTACCCTTTGTTCCCTTTTTACTCCTTCTTCACTTCTCTGTTTCTTCCTGGAGTTTAATAAACTCCCTGTTTTTATTCCTGTAGTTAAATAAACCTGTCTCCTATAATGATCTCCATATGGTCTGAGACATGAGCCCATTTAGGACAAATTTCCTCTTCCTTCTTGTTTAGAACTATTGACACACACTCCTTTCTAGTTCCTTCTTGTCCCTCTCTGGAGAAGTTGAGAGAAAGAAACAACTCTCACACTTTCCAGTGCAGAAATAATTATACACCTTAGTGACTACTGTGAACTTCTATCAGCTTTCTAAGCACAGACATACAGTAGGATTTATATTTTCTAAATTTAGCCTTGTAAAATGTTGATGTCTAATTTAAGTTACTCGATACAGGCTGGTAGGACTACCTAGGGGCAATTTGATTCAGTCCTGAGATAACTGTATAGGTAATTTTCCTTTGAAATATAACTGCCTCTTTCCATTGGTTGTAGAAACCTTGGTGACCAGCTTTGACAAAACTGCAAGTGTTGAATTAACCTCAACCAGCTTTAGATGTTTGTATAGACATTTACATCAGAAATCATCATTTAAAATCTGGATTTAATGACTAGAAAGTGACAGGGACTTTGGGAAAGAACTAACGTCCAAAGTTAGGCAAGATGGATTTTCCTGTGGAGCTGTGGGGTCTTTCTGTGGTTATATGACTGGGGTTAATAGGGACCCACAGCAGCACAGGAGAATGCAGAAGACAGAAATGATTGAAGTCTGAGTCGGAATGGCAGGTGCAGGAGGAAATGTGATGCAGTGGGGACATACCACTAAGCAAAAGTGGCACAGACTTGCTGTGGGCGAAAGGGAAGAGTCCATACAGACACCTATGGAGCTATGGGTTTAGTGTTAGTCCAGTTCATGTTTTATCCATCTAATAGTCAATACAGAAAAAAGTCACTAATAATGCAGATAAAATACACAAACGGACCTCAAAGTGGTCCACAAAATACTCCCTCTGGTCCTGAAGGTCACCAATGTCATCGTCCTCAAGGACACTGGGCTTGGGGGACACTTGACCAAAACTCCCTCACCAGTGCCTCACAAACCCCACAGACAGGAGCAGGGTGCCCACAGCAGGTGCAGCCCCCTCTATCAGAGGTCCTGCTCAGGACTCTGGGGCTGCATTTTTCCCCACGGTCTCCTTTTGGGAGGCCCACATGGGAGGCAGCAGATTCCCCCAATGTCCCATTACACAAAAAGCTCTTGTCCCCCTCAGCCCAGGTCTGTCAAGCAACTAACCATGGCCAGCCCGCAGCGCTCCCTGAACCAATGGCAGCTTCGGCTAGGCCGCGACAGTCACTTGAGTGTGGGGTGGGGGAACCAGCTCCAACCGGCCTCAACCAGCTCCAGCCGGCTCCAACTAGCCAAGGCCACGATGGGCCTCTGAGAGAGACTTGCCTGGCCCCTGCTGGAGACCTGCTGTGGCAGGGAGGGCCTGAACAGAGCTTTATTTCTTCTCAGCATGGTCTCTGGTGCTGGACTTCACAATTAGTCCTTAAACAAATACTTGAGAAATTAATGTAAAGAGAAAATTTAATCTTTATTTTGTATTTCACAGTTTTTTGGAGGCTTTGTATAAACACAGGGAGAGATATATTTATGTGTTTATTTTTATATCAGGTCATTAATATAATGATATAGATCCTGGAATTTGAAGTAATTTGAACAGTGTCATTTTTGGGAGGGGATCACACGAACTGGATCTGGCATTAGCAAGCCATTTATTTACACACCTTCAGTGATGCACTGTAAAGTAATATAACTGCTTGTTGTATGGCGCATGTCAAATAATAAATATTTCTGCATCTATTAAAATGACAGAAATGTTAATCAATAGATAATGAGGTCTTGATCTTATTCTTCCTTCACAGTTAAAGCTCCCATTGCATTCAACAGAAAATTTACCAAAGAAAAAGAAAGATCAGGCCTTTAATTTTTACTATCTTTTTTTTTTTTTTTAACCTATTCACGAAATAGCGGCCCCCCCCCAAAAAAAAAAAGCTAAACAACAAAAAAAAAAGTTTTGGAAGCATCCAAATTTGAGAAAACCAAGATAATTATTTTTTCTTACGAGCTGCATATTAATTAGTCTCCTGATAATTCTTTTATTACTGCACAATCTTTATTTATGTTAAGTAATCCTGTCATTAAGTAGCAGGGGGGAAAAAGGAAATTTGACTTTTCACTATGTTTCCTAGTTGTAAAATAAAATGTGTTATGCATCTATGGTCAATAAGCTGTATTGAATGTCATAAAAGCAGCCATATATTCTAAAATTACTGAAATATTTTAAATATGTCACAAGGGACCATGTGCCCCAGTTTTACTAAAACAGGTCTTTGTATTTGATGTTCTAATGCCCCAAGAACTTTTCTTGGATTACTGTAAAGACTTGGTTTTCATCCATCAAAATTTATAGGTGCATTTTTTTCCCATTCCCTGCAGGGTTTTTCTTCAGTATCAGCACACAGCAAGTTTGAATTTCTCATTGCTGGAGTATGCCATAACATGGCAGGTGACAACCCTGTGGTTTGAACATAATGCTTTTATAAACCATTCTAGACATTGTAAAATCCTTAGACTGAACCCTTCACTGTAGGTTACGGAGAAATAAAAGATTGTGGAATGGTTATTCTCTGACCTTCTTCTCTGCCTTACTGTCCCTTGTGCAATAATGAGAAGCATCAGATGAATGATACCTAGAAGTGATCTATGCTGAATGCTTTTCTTAGTTTCACTTCAGAACAAGGTTGTGTGTTTTTTTCTATTTTCTTTTTTTTTTTCCCTTCATTTGGGCAAAATGGATGAAAGCAAATCCCCACCTTCCAAGAATTCTCAGAGTACGTTATTTTTTATTTTGAAACAATGTCCACCTAATAGAGAGCTTAACTTATATTTGACAGTATAAGCTGCATGTCTTGAAGGTTAGAAGAGTGAAGATCGGCTACCATATATTAGCAGACCAGGGAAACCCCATTCACAGAGCTCTTTTTTTTTATTTAAGCTGCTCAGTGCCAGCAATGCTGAGGCCTGCTAATTTGGAGAAAGTCAGGCTGAAAAGACAAAGTTAATAACAAATCAAAGCATATGTGCTTGAGGTACTGCAATTACTACATAAATAAAAGTAATGAAATTTTGGAATGATAGGAAGCCAAATAGAAAATGAAAGCGGCAGCTGAAATCTTGGTACAAAGTGAACCTTGGCAGAAAGAAATCTTGGTACAAAGAGAAGAGCTGTACTTGCAAGGTTCGGGTAAACCGAAGAATGAGAAATATTATTGAAATGAGATTCACCTAAATATTTTTAAAGTGTGATGCTTACTTTAAGCTAAAAAAAAAAAAAGATAATATAGTACAGATTTCCATTTATAATGATAGTGGGAAATGATGGGATCCAGTCCAAGAATGACTGCCTGCCTTTCCAATATTATGTTGCAGAAAAGATCTATTGGTGTGTTTAACAGGGCATCCTATACACTAACTGGTCTTGTGTTGTTTGTTGGAAATGAAACAAATGAACATTTCTCCAGAAATCTAGCCGAATGGAAGTTTCAAGGAAAATAATAGCTTTTTATTGTATATATGGAAATGAAAAAGAAACATAATTTTAAAGATTAATTTAGTTTACTTATAAATTACACAGAAGCAGCTTACCTAAATTTAGATATCTGTGATGAAAACATCTGTGTGAGCTAGCTAGGTCTTTATCAACAGTAGATGGATTGGCATTTTATGACATAGTTCATGATGTTTTCAGACATCTATGTCAGATTAGATGAACTATGTCTTAAAACTACACACTTCTGTCCATCTTTCTGTAAAGGATACTTAGGTGATTACCTCAGAACAAGGTACCTACTCCACAGAAACTTACTTTCATATCACCCACCTTCCCCTGAGTCACTGTAAATGTATGCAAACTCAGAGCCTGCTCAATAGCAAGCAACAGGAAAGGATTTTTCTGAGGCTGCTAGAAGCAGCTTACCAATTGTCTGATCACGTGGGTGGATGAGTAATCAATGGAGTATTGCTAAATTTATTGTAATCGTGGATGAAATTGACCTTCCCTAATGCAAGTGCCTAAGGTGTGGCATGTGAATCTAAAACAAACATGTGACTTCAACATGGATGGTAGGTATGGTAATTTCTCTTCCTTATATGTTTTCATACATAGGGTGGTGGATTTTTTTCCCTTCTGACCTTTTCAGAGGAAGACTGAAGAACAAACATATCTACCTTCTTATTGATCTGAATTTGGTGAATTCCCTGTCCTCATAGTTCCACACAATGGAGGGAAACACATCACTTCTAAGATATGTTTCCTTTTATCTCAGCTTAAGCACTGTGAAAAGACCAAGTGACTCATACTTTAAGAGCTTCTCCTCCTTCCCCACCTCTCCAAATATTTTTCTTCACTACTATAAAGGAAAACTAGTGTGACCAGCTACAGGGAACATGTCTATATTTGGTTAATTGAATATCATCCTCAGTATTGGCAAAGCATTAGAGTACTACAATTAAGTGAAGTGAATGCCTGTCCTTGTTTGGAAAAAAAGCAAATTTGTTTTGATGAGCTCTCCCACAGTTGTAATTTCTGGAACTATTTAAAACCCCACCTGTTTTCTTAGCTTTTTTTCAAATATTCATAGCACTTCTTAAAAACACCAAAAAATTAACTAAAATTTTTGAAGGAAATTAGTATGTAATATTAATGTGTTTATAGGTATATATTCAATACAGATTTATTTTGTTAAAATTGAAGTGTCATTTCTGAGAATAATATTATTATTTTTTATTTTTTTAAGAAATAAAATATTTCTAGAAATCTTTGAAATTCAGCTAGTTTAAAATGAATGCTAATAGAATAGAATGATTATGTTTGACAGAAGTATAAAGCCTGAGCTATTGGGTTTTGTTTTACACTTGCAGCAGTATAGATCCTTTTAGTCTTCCTATAATTCTATATAATTTTTTTCTACAACAACCATTAAAATTTTTATGTGTATATTAAAGTGCATGCCCATCTAGTATACTTTGAAAGGAAAATCCTGCTTCCACCTATCAGAACTCTTAGAATATTTTTAATAGTTGCATATTCTGGAGGTCAATTGTCCCTATTTGCACTCACATGGAAGTAATTTTAGTTTAGCAGCAGACTGCTAACTAGCTTGAACCTGAAAGCTATCATTCCCACAGGAGCACTGTCACTAGAATCAAAAGGACCTTCGCAGTTCCTTAACAGGGAATATGTTTCTTTCACAAGAAGTCACTGCTGGCCAAGTTAGCCAAATAGACCCAGCTCCACTAGGGGACCTAATGCTGCCACAGACAGCAATACCTAAAATTTAGTGTGAGAGTTCTAAGATAATTCAAAATGCAGATGTAAGCGTTGAGCATTCAGAACAACTAGTGCTCGGGGCACTGTGATGTTTAACCCAGACAACAGGAAATGCCATAAACAGCTGTTTTCTTGCATTGCTCTCTAGACTTTTATCTCCTGTTGCAACTTAATGATACTTTATGCTGCTAAGTGTTTTTTTAGACCTAGACCACAGTACAAAACAGTAAAAAAATATGCCTTATGTTAAAATGAGTAAGTCATTGTAATTTAAAAGCATATTAAAACAGGATGGATTTATTAAACAAGGAGTTTTCACTGCCTGTAACGGAAGAGCGAAGTTTGTATTGGAATATCAAATAGAAAACTCTTTTTTACTCCAATTTTCTCTATTTTCCAACATTACGGTTTGTTTGTACACAGCGTTATAGAACAGGTTAAATCAGGAAATGACAAAGAATGCAATTATTTTTAATATACCATTATTATTCAGAATTAACTGCAAAACTATCATTCTAAAAGCAAAATATCCAGATTTTGTTAAAAATATTATTTTCTAATAAAGTTCTTTTTACAGATCTGCACCAGAAGAAGAACCACACTCAGGAAAAAGGAGGGGAACAAGACCTGTGAACAGGCAGTTTCAATTGTACTGAATTACAAATTCTGTCATACATTAGATATGTATTTCTGTGTTCATTTGAAATAATTTCTAGATTTAGGACCTTGCAAAGTGTGCTAAATGGAAAAAAAACCAAAACAACAAACCAAACACCAACACTAAAAAAACCCCAACCCCTACTGATCAGGTAAATGCTTTGGAACCTATATTATTTCTCCGGAAATCACTGTAATTATTCGAATAATGTAAGATAAGCAAATGCTTAAATTTGATCAGAATTCTAACTTTTTCTTGAAATCTTTGTGGGATTTTCTATGTAATGTGCCTATATTCCTAAAGATATATAGAGATGGTAATTTTGTAGAAGCCAGCTAATGCTTCCTTCTGACTGCAGAGAATTCTGATGGAAGTATCTACCTAAAGTTCATCATCTTAACATGGGGGGAAAAAAAAAATCCTGGAAAAAGGTCCCTTGCCTTCAAATTGCTTGAAATTGACTCTATTGATTTATGTTTCAGAAACAATTACTGAAGTCACAGCACTTTTAAACAATATGATCCAGACTATTGAAGGAAAAAAAAAATCAGGGAAAAAAGGAAGAGATCTGTGACAGTTCTATATTTAAGGTATTGTGCAAATAAAAAGCAGAAGTATAATTTGGCTTTTGAGTAATCTCATCCATGTAATTTTCTATTTCAACTTGGCATATCCTTTAATGATATTTAAGTTATAAAATAAACTCTCTTCATACAAATATTTTTATCAATAATTACATCCCTACATCCCATGAAGTCCATTCCTTCCTATGAAGTACAATATATGTTTCTAGGACTAGTATGTCAGTCTAAGTGAAAAGAATGTATTGTATATTACAGACAAAAGACTGTTCTCAAGCTTAATTTTGTTTTCATTATGTTCCTCTTATTTTCTCTGCATTAGCTATGCAAGCTAAGTATTTATGTAAGGCTGTCAAGTTCTGAATAAATAAAGTCTGTATTCTATGTGCACATTTGAAAGCACAGCAGATGTTGAAGAGTGATAAAGGTAATACTACAACATAAATTATAAATTGGAATTTGTCCTAGTGGTAAATTGTTTCTTGGAGCTTTTACTGGATTTCCATACACCCTTGACCTTAACACAAGTGTACCAGTGTACATTATCACATATAATTTAGGTCTCAGCTCTTCTCAGTGCTAAATTACATAAAGACAAAACTTACTTTCCAATCATAATATAGCAAAAGAATAAATTAGTCTATATTCTGGAAAAAAAGTCTGTTAAAAAATCATGGGATGAAAATTACTTGGAAGATACCTGAATGCCATGTCTATACAGTGAGGTAAGGGTGGACAATTGTTCTAGCTTTGGATTGGAAGATTTCTGACGCACTCACTGCTGCTTGTTTTACACTCCTCTGTTCCTACCCTTCAATCTCTTTTGACCTTACTTCTTCCTTAAAAAGAGGAAAAGGGCAACTCTACTTCTGAACTTTCACCTGTCAGATGTGACAAACTATGTAGATGCAATAAAGAACTTGGTCCTCTGAGTTTACCGATCCTCCAGATTAATTGTAACAAACTATAATAAATTACCCTTCTCTCAAAAAGTGTCCTTAATAACATTTTCAAGATGGAAAATGTTTTAAAACCTTGAAAATGACATCTTCTAATGTCAAATTTAATAAAGTTGGTATGACTACCCTATAATCATAGAAGATAATTAAGTTAATTGTAGTACCTGAACCAATTAGTTTCAAGTTCTCTCTCTTATTATATATAAAACTTTCAGGATGTGTTTTTAAATGAAATAAAATAGACAGGGCTCAGCCTAATTTCCTATATTATAGACAGAGTTTTGCTGTTTTTTTTATCACAAATACATATATAGCCATTTAATTAAATAATGTGTTTTCCTTCCAAGGTTAGACATGTGAACTCAATAGTCTCTAAGACTTCTTCCTGTTCTGTGTCCTGTATTTCTAAAATATCTCTGGACAAATAAACGAAAAGCTTCTTCTTAAAAAACAAAACCAAAAACAAAACAAAACAAAAAAAAAACACCACTAAAGGTCTGAATATTTCTGAATACATTCCATGTAAAAATAACTTTCTTCTAATATGTGCATGAGAAGAATTTTCATGCAATATAATTTTGGCCAAATGTGTGTGTGTGGGGGTTGCATTTGTTACTCTACACCATTATATGTTTAGTGTGCTAGACATATTGTGAGTGGGTGCCAGCAACGTAGAGTTAGGAAAGAAATCTCAAACAGTCTCAAGCCTTTATATTATTATCCATCTTACTGGTTTTCAGTGTGTCTTTTCTGAATTTACAAGGGTCTAATATACTAATCTGTGAAAGACAATTAGGAGAAAAAGATACAGTTTTATGAGTAAGGCAGTAGAAGATTATTTAAAGGTACCATATTCCAAACTGAAATTAGGGATTCTGTGATTAAGAAGCCTCTTAACAGATGAGAATAATCAATTATTCAACAAAAGAGCAGTGTGTTTAAATACTAGGACAGAGAACTTTGTTAAAAAATAAATGAATATTAATAAGTGAATTCCCTAATGCTTATTAAAACTTTTTTGTCTAGCCTGATAATATGATGAAAAATTCTAGATGAACCTAAAATATAAGAATGCATGTGGCATGTGGCATGTGGTAAATATCTGTAGTTCAAATATCACTTCTTAATGATATGCTTGTGGGTATTGTCACTGCAAAAATGAGGCAGAAACTTTTTTTTCCTATGCATGATGTATATATAGGATTGATACAAATCTGATTTCTCTAATGAAAGAGGTTTAATGTTACATTTCAATCAACTCTTCTCTATGTCTGTTTACAGTTGCTCAGAAATTGTTTCAGAAATAGAATATATCAATTCTCTGAATACAGTTTAAGCATCAAACTATTTTGATAAAAAACAAGCTGTATGCCAGTTTTCACTCCAATCATGCCTCCCACATATTGGCTGCAAAGGAATTAATCATCATGTTACAAATGGACTACTATAAGTAAACATTATCAGTAAATTACCAAAAAGTACAATTTTTAAACAAAGAGGAAATTTTTCAAAAGAAGACATTTGAGAAGTGTAATTGGATGAAAAATAATTTTAAAAAATTTATTTTACCATTTTGCACTGAGAAAATGTTCTTCCTCCCAAAATGCTATACGTTGTTAGAGAAGCAGCTTGTAGCCTATTAACAAAGAAAGTGTATAGAAAGAAAGAAAGGAAGGAAGAAAGAAAGAAAGGAAGGAAGAAAGAAAGAGAGAAAGAAATAAAGGAAGAGAGAAAGAAAGAAGCTTAACACAGAATAACATACAAATCTAGGAAACAAGAAGATATATGTAACTCTACCTACCTTTCTTCCCCACTTACCTTCTGTATAGTATTGGACTGCAAATTTTGGTCTGTAAAAGTTAGAAATAACACCTATGATACACACAACAATACAAAATGACTGAGATTCTCTTGGTCCTACTGAGATAATACATCTGCAGGGTTCAGAGATGGGCCTTGGACAAAAAGGATGTCAGGTTCTGGCACAGAATTTTGGGATTGGTTCTGGTTTTTTGGCTTACCTAACTGGCTCAGACCAAGTAGCTTATATTCTGTCAGTATGATGTAAGGATATCAAATTTTTTGCTTATTTTGGTTCTATAGTTAAATTATTTCGGAAACAACTGAGCCTCTTTGTGAAGCACTGTACTAGCTTTATGTAGCACTATACTGGCATAGACATGTAGTAAGCTATAAGGCAAAACCACAGCTACCCCTAGGAGTACAATAGACCTGATTCATATGCTACCCCCATGTGACGGAGAGAGTAAAAGAAAACCTATATAGATTCTAATAAATAGAAGATTGAAAGGCAGTTTCCAGGCATTGGAAGGCTACTATTTGTCTGGTTATATTGCTGGAAAAGATCTCTAGAATATATTTAGCTTATGCCAACAAGCATTCTCCCAACCATCCATTTGGGAACAGTTCAGGATTTAACACAGGATGGGGACTAACTGTTAAAAGGGTTGCTGCCATGTGGCTATCTTATTTTGCAGAGTAAGAGAGTTTAATAATGGGCTGTTCGGGTAATTTGACCTCTGGGCTAGGAAGTGTCAGGAATTTATTTTTATAGATGAAAACAGAGTGATTTCTTTGCAAGAAATCCTACTGGAGATGATAATTTTCCCCAAGTTTAGTCCTATGTCATGTAGAGGTGGTTCAGGTAAACAGTTACTTCTTATCAAGTTTTTCTTAGGCTCCTTTTTCTGCCTATTTACCCCATTCAGCTCTGCTTCTACACCTCCTGTTTGCCTCTTATCTCTGAAGTTGTGTTGTGACTTTGTTATTATTCTTCTGATAAGGTCTCTCTTTTAATAGTTGAAGGGGAAACAAGTGGAAACACATAGGTGACACAGTGGAGGACCAGTGTGCTCCAAGCTAGCTCAAAGCTTTACAGGGACAATGTGGTAAAAAAAAAAAAAAAAAAAAAAAAAAAAAAGGGCAAGTTTCCCACTGTTTATCCCCCTTACAGGATTTTAAAGGGCTGTGTGATTCCCTTCATCCAGTTTCAGTGCAAAGGAGGTGACATAGTGATTCATAAATCCCATATAATTCAAAGCAAAAATCACATCTAATATGTACACTTAAAATGTCAGAGTGGCCCTGGCCAAGTGTATTATCTGTATTTCAGTACATGATTGCTCTCCCACTTACAGTACTGAATCTCCAAGGTGACAGTGCATGTGCATATGCTTGTGGGTGTATTACATTTTCCTTGCATCTAGTAAGATGAAAAGCAAACAATCTGTAAAGACAAATGCTTCCTTATTTTTTCGTATGTGGGAAGTGAGTAAACTGGAACAAAATGTTCTCTTGCTCAAATCTATGTAAATGGAAGTTAAATGCCTTTGGAACAGCTACGAAAATCAATTTTTAAAAAAAGGAGGAGGAACAAGCAGGAGAAACCACTTCTTTGGTTCTGTTCTGAATCAGGCTTGGCATTCAGAGAAGATACTGGGGCAGCTGCTACAGGAAACCACGCAAGAACAGTTCAACTATTGTATAAAAAGAAGAAAATGACTTCTAGTCAAAAAATGCAAAGCTGTAGCCATTGGTAATACACATGGAAATCTGCTTGGCAATAACTGCAGTACCAGGGACAGAATGCAGATGGCTAAATGGCAGTGTTAGTGGCATCTTTTCCCACTATGCTCTCCAGGACAAAACACATTTTTGAGATTTGTGCCTTGTACCCTTATTGTCCAGGGAGTTCACGTTCAGAGATTTCCACTGTAGCTTGAATTGGACAGTAATGCTACTGTTTATGATAACTTGTATATAAAATATATAAATAACACAAAACAATAATGTATAATGATTAAATGCATATGAAATATGTATTATTTTTATAGTTCAAAACTATATATATCAAAATGGACAGAACTATATATAAAAAAAAGGATATGAGTTCTTTCCATTAGCTATTCAGGAGAGCTGAAGGTGACAAATTCAGACACAGACATCTGCAATTTATGTAGATGGTGCTCAAGCAAAATGTTGTGAAGTCATTAACTAAATAAACCTTACTACATCCTTACTACAACCTACTTTTCAGATGTACCCACACTGGAGGATATATTGCAAACAGTAAGCATTACAGTAAAGAAACCATTTCTTAGACTGTTCTGGAAAAGATTGAAATCATACAACTTGGTGCTTTGAGACAAATTTGAAAATTGAAGTCCTAAATAACTCCATGAGGTATGTGAAATTATTTCAAACAAAAAGCTAATTAGTTGACAAACAGATCCCAATTGATATAAATTAATGTATCAATTAAAACTAATTTATTATGAGACAAAGGAAGGAAACATCTTCACCAGAAACTTACAGTCAGAAAACAGGCACAATGCAAACTGCTGTACCATGCCGTGTAACTAAACAGTGTAACATTCAGAAAAATATAAAAGACTGAAGACTGTAAGAATCCACATTTCTTACATCACAGAAAAGAAGTAATACAAGATCGAAAAAGAAGTATAAGGTACGCTGTGAGACTTAGGCTGAAATCAAGCATGTAAAATTCTTCAAAACCTTCCTTCAACTTTCATCTCTCTTGAGAGTGTATCACAGTAGATGCTTCTGAAGGCATATCACTGTTGTACCTTAAAATTCCCTCGAGCACTTAGGGTAGGATTCATACCACTTGACTTTAACTGTCTGAAAATTAAGCACCTAGATTAAGTAAAAGTGTTTCCTTACCCAAAAGTGGTACCTTCAGGGCATGATTCATTCCATCCTAAAACAAGATTCAGTGTTAGACAGCAAGTACTACATGTAGCTTCACGTGGAATTCTTTTATTATCATGTGTCTGTGGCAGGCCAAAACACCATTTCCAAGATGGTTATGCAAAGCCTACCTGTGTGTACCATCTCCTTCATGTGATCAAGTTATTTGTTGCAAAAATTAAAATATTACATCTTGTAGTGTGACATAATCCAGCAACAAATTTTTCAGAAGCCTTTCTGTTCAGTTTATCAATATAAACACACACAGGCAAACGCACACATAGCCATTCATGTGCAAGTCATTCATTTCTAGTTACAGAGTTGCAGCGGTAACTGGGAGTCCAGTCCCAATTACATGATTAGAAGTAGAAGTTGTATGGGCACATCAGTTGCCTCTACATGTTGTAAGAGCCCTCTCATAAGGTTTTGTTTCTGTTCACCTGGCATACAATTCTGAAACCTTTGTTCATTCAAATAAGCAGCTTCCTCCCACCTCCCCACCCTTCAGATATGACCTGAGTTACATGATTCTTGATATACTACACCTTTTAGCTTCTCCTTTTGCCTTGATTGTGGATTCAGCACTCCATCAGCTTGACAGTTATATCCTTGGAAACACCATCCGTTCGACTCTTCACCTTATTAGTCAGCCAGTCCTTGAAAAGCTTTCACATATTTTTTTTACAATTTAGTCTTATGTTTCCTCACACATTTAGCACTTTTCTGTTCTTCAGCCTTTTATTCTGGCAATGATTTCTCATACCAAAGGAACAAATTCATTTCCCTAAGTTTTTGTTTGTTTGTTGTTATGACACAGCACTTTATATGATAATAGTAAAATTGTTTTCTATCACATGATCAAAAGAAAGGGACTATCTAGCACATGATTGGGTCTGCCCTCTTCATATGACTACATATAAATGTATCGTCTACGTGTGTCACTCACTGCAAATTCAGCCACTTGTATTTCAGCGAGGGTATCAACATTTTGATTAAGAGGAGGAGGCAGTGAGTTACTCAGGAAAAAAAAAATACTACTTTTGATAATTTCTGTATGTGATGTGTATCCACTTCACATAGAAAGGAAAATATTCATAAAAATTATCTGATTGTTCTATTCCATATCCCATATCCAAATATGCCAAATATACTATAGTGAAAAGGCATATTTATTGGAATTTGGGATTTGGATTTTCATAAGGATATAAGATATTGAACCTTGGTCTTTCTTCTGTTGAGGAAAGGAACAAATGATAGAGGATAAATAAACGAGAGAATATTCTGGTGATCTTTTGATTAAGAATAAAATCCACTTTGTTTTTTTTTTTCTTTTTTTTCAGTGGGCAGAGCAGAACAGTTGACATGCTATAGTCCGAGAACAGAAGTTTATCACAACACAGGTACAGAGGAACTAATGAGAAGGAAGGAACAAAAGTGTCTTGACCTCAGGCAACTTTTTTCTATCATCTTTTTTAAACATTTCCCTACAGTTGTTGTATTATTTTTTTCCATCAGAATAATTGTAAGAAAATATTCTGCACACTGTGAGCTGTACATTTATGCTTTTACTCTTTTCTATTACCCTTTTACATCTTTTTTCTACTCTATCCGTACAAACTTGTAAGATTGTCTTATGATACTGAAAAAGTACCTTTCTTAGATTCCTACCAATCTAAGAGAAGGATATTTTCAAATAGACTTCTTCATTTATTTTCCTTATCTATTCTAGCTTAGCAAGGAGTGTAAACTAGGCACAGTGTCTGGCTGGGCCCAGAGGGTGGTGATCAGTGGCACAAAGTCCACTTGGAGGCTAGTAACTAGTGGTCTGCCCCAGGGGTCGTACGGGGTCCAGTCCTGCCCAATGACCAGACCAAAGGGCAAAGGGGAAACACAGGATGCTGCTTGTGAACATCAGGAAACACTTTTTTACTGTAAGGGTGACTGAGCGCTGGCACAGGTAGTCCTGGACATTGTGGAGTCTCCCACCTTGAAGATATTGAAAAGCTATCTGGACACGGTCCTGGGCAACTGGGTCTTGGTAACCCTGCTTGAGCAGATGACCTCCAGAGGTCCCTTGCAACTTCATTCATTCTGTGATTCTGCAATCTTGTGGTTCTTTGTATGCACATATGCACATGTCCATATAGTCCATATATGTCCAAACATATAGTATGGATGTACACGAATGTACAGTGAGTAGTAGGCCTAGAGGATTTGTGAATATCCAATCATGTATACACACACATATGAATAAAGAGAAACACAGGTGTCTGATTGTATTACTGAGCTGTTCTTATTTGCATTTCAGGTAGGCGCTTAGCTGAGCCACTGCCTGTACTAGGCATGTGAATAATGTTGAAGACTTCCTCTAGAAAACTGCAGTCATGTTCCACAATGAAAACTACAAATGAATTAGGAACCTAAAAATGAACCAGAGGTCTAAATATCTTTTGGTATTTTGATAGATATGATGCAAATGATTGATATATTTGTTTTAGTACATTGCTGAATCCAAATCCTAGTTAAGTTATACAGGCAATATGGTAACAAAATTTTTAAAAACTGTATGTGCAATTAATAAGATGATTTAGTCACTTTTGTTTTGTTCTTACTTGTTTACCTGCTTGTTTTTATTTGGGTGCTATGAAGAAGTACTGTGAAAGTACTTTGTTGAAGCTAGTCTCTAATTTTTCCTTCCAGATTAAGATTACATAATATGAAAAATGTTTTTTAATGTAGATTTAAGAGATCTGGAATTGTAATTGAAGTATTTCATCTACCTATTAGAGCCATTAGGCTTCATAAACAAAACAGGGTTCACAATGCATACTTTAATATTCCTTATTCCTGTATTTTGTTAAAATATCATGCATCTGACATGAATATTTATTGAACTTTATCTTGTAAACCAACAGCGTCCCTCAATAGACTGTCAGATTGTGTCCCTGAATTTTACATCTATTGCAGTTGTTTGTGCCTGTAAGAGGGGTGTCAGACCACACTCACCAAAATCAACAACTAACAAAAGTTTCCTTCAGTACCATTTCAGCAAAGTAATCATGTTGTATAAAATGGAATTATAAAGAATTCTAAATGTTGCAAATAAATAAAGCAGCAGGTGCAATATTAAATTTCCTATTTTTAATGGTAATGCAAGTTAAGTGTCAATGTCTCTTAACGTCTTGAAGTGCTAAGAGGTATGTGATTTTGCCTTTGGTCTTTTGCTATATCTATAGGTGGTCCTTTACTATATCAGGAGATGCTCCTGGAGAAGTAAGAGGCAGAGGGATAACTAAGTTTGATAAAAGATATCCTTCAAACTGAAGAAAATGAGTCCTGGTAAAATATCAGTTCAGGGAATGGGAAAGCCCTACAGGGACATATTACAGCTGGGAATCCAGGACAGTTGGAAGGAAAGCTAATTAATATAAATAGGAGTTAATTATTTGGACTACAATTAATAGAAAAACAACAGACTCTTTAAACTAATCAGTAATTAAAATTACACAAAAATGTCCTATTTTTTACATTTTTAGCATGATTTTCTTGGGAAATTGTCCAGCAACAATGCTGTCTCTCTGTTTACTCCCTTTCAAGCTCATTGTCCAATGAGGAAAATTTGGGAAAAAAAATAACAAATAAAAAGATAATATGACTGTAACTTCCACACTGAGTTAGTCTTAAAGCAGAGTGAACTGTCTTGGAAAATAATGCCCTCAGCTCAATGATTTGGCTGAGTTTTAATTGCCAGGACATGTTTTAGAAAGATATTCCAGCTTATCATCTGCAGCTGTCTCATAATCATGGGACTCAGCCCCTGAGCAGCACATGTATGCATACTAGCCCCATTTACGACATCTGTCATACGTGGCAGGGCATTCATCGTGTGGTTGCCTGTGGTTCTATCTGTACCAGATGTATGCAAGGATTGCTCTGTGCAAGTTCACCCCAAGGAATATGGCTTATACCAGGCTGTTTGGAAATTTTGTTTTAAATTTGTGATGTTGGTTTCTCTTTCCTTAACAGATGGTACTAGGCTGTTACACAGTTGAAGTTGCATATGGGATTAACAAAAACCTGCAATGCCTCCTGTTGCTTCTTGAAGCTCTTAACTTGTCAGGCCTCTGTAATTGCTTTCTCAAGCAATTGACACATGAGTGTCAAGGTACAGACTTTCTGACATGCAGTGATCTGTGATGCCATAAACTATATGACCCTATGTCATCTTGTCCTGAAGGCTGCAAATGAAGGTGCCAAGCTTTTCTAGAACTTAAAGCATGTAACAAAATTTTCTACTTATTCCCACTCTGTATAAATCAGTTATATGTGTAAAGAAACAAAAGAAAGAATTAAAAGGATTAAGAGATATTAGAAGAGGACAAAATAACAAAAACAAACTCAGCAAAGACAGCTGCAAATTATTTTTTCATCTGAAACATGTGGATGAAGAATAACTTGATGTTTTCAATCTGTGACTCCACCAGATAGAGAGGAGTCAGTTTTCTGTTCTTCTGGTTTGTTTCTGGCTTTCCTAAAGTAATCAATTCTCAGACGTGTCATTATCAACCTTGTAAGTAAATTGCCTTGGAATGAGTACTTCTGTTAAGAAGTTTTTTGTGGCCATTGCTTTCCACAGAGTTTTCTTCACAAATTATTTTAAACTTGTACAGAGTGCTTTTACTCATTCTCAGCAAACCAGCCATATTAAGATGAACATTTCCTGAAAAAATAAAGGAAAGCATTGCAACTTAACAACCCATATATTTACACTCTAATTAGAGTCTACATAAATTGTATTACTCCACAAGCCCCAAATATTGCAGCTTTGTGCAACTTCATTTCCTTTCTCACCACTGACGTGTGTAGAAGTATTGACTAAGTCAGCCAATCAAGAGCTGCTTTTCTAATAATGATTTTAAATACATAATAAAAATAGTAAATTGTAAAAACCTGAAAATAAAGAATGTACATTCAGTTCATGGTAATAGGGATCCCACAATATGAAGCCTTACAAGCAATGTATTTATCTCACTACTGAATGGAAGAGATCTTCTCCCCCTATTCCTTTCTCAAGAGGCAGCTGATCATGCAGAAGCAGAGTAGAGAAGGTAAGTGATTCATTTATATTCATAGTCAATCAGCTAGGAAGAAACATGGAAGTGTAACCCTTTTTCTTTCCATAAACCCTCCTGTAAGCTCCCCTGCACTAGGGCTTGTCTCCCTGTGGCTTTCAGCTTGTTTAATTTACACTTTTCAGTAGATACAAAGAAACAGACTAGTTTCCAGAGATTCCTAAAACAAAGATCTTGTCAAAGTTTCTGGTCTCTTTGATAGTACTTGTGACAAGTGTGAAAGCCTTTTGGGAGGGTGAAAGTGATGAATGAATAGTTGTGCTGTTTCTTCCCAACAGAGAAATGAGAAAGACACTTGGAATTAATGTGTCTACGCATTAAAGATAAACTCTACTAAAGTCCATCTGAATTTGAGTCTTTTGACTCAGAATCAATTTGGCATTAATATGACAAAGAAGTGAACTCGACAGAGTGTCAGTTGTTTAACCGTCCTTAGTTAGTTGGCACCTAAAAATCAGCAATTTCCTTCTGCAAGCTGGAAGTAGAGATTACCCTTATGGCCATAAACATGGAATAAATGAAACAACAGAGGACACACATAAATAAAATTTGTGCATACAAGTTGGATTTCATTTGCCTATATGTAGAGGCTCTGTTCTTACTAAAATACAGTTGCCGTGTCATTTGAGATATGCTGGGATAACCTGCCTCGTCTCCTGAAGTGAGTCCAGACAGATGCAGGTTTCCCATATTTCCTCGTCCTACATCTGCTAGCTCTTTTGTGGATGTATCATGTAGCTCATGGCATCTGAAATAATAAAAATGTCTATGCTTAAAACCTTCTTTGTCCTCTAAATTCATATTATATTCCATGCATTCAGTTCAATCTAATTGGTAATGTGAGATTCAGTTGCTTAAGCATAGGCATCCCTTGACGTTTCAGACAAATTTTCTATAAGTATGAAAGCCTTTTATTATTTAGGATAGGTATGTGATGCTGAGTTGAGTTTTGCAAGAAGTGAAGCATGAAAGATGAAAAAAACGAATCAATATGTTCTGTGTGTACAAGCCTTAACATGAGAAAACATGCCCTCCACCTCTGCTTTCAATACAGAATTAAAATAATTATTATAAAAAAATTATGTGAATAATCTTATTTACATCAATCTTAAGATCTTTGCCAAACTTGTACAAAATTTACTTTTAAAGGGACTAAATTCTTTTAAATCAATTAATTCTGAAACTACAAGTTTTTTCACTGCCTAAAGCCATGTAGGCTTCATTAAACTAGGAAGACATAGGTGAAAGAATTACTCATTGTGAAAGCAACTGTTTAAGGGAATTTTGTGAGGAAGCATGCCCTTAAATTGGAGTTATATATCTATTTGTGGGATTTACCATGTTTCAAAACATTAAGTAATATCGTAGTTATTTCTGGGGCAGAATATAAAAATCACTTCAGCAACATATGAGTATAATACAGGAAATAAGTGTTTTTTGTGACTATGGATGAGGCATGGTTTGCAGAAAATGTTTTACTGTATGATCTAATATTTTTCCTACTGACTTAAAGTTGCAGGTATAAGTGTAATCTGTGAAACCTGTTTTAACTATAAGCATGAAAAAGAAGGAATCCGGTGACTCCTTATTTATCTGACATTCATTTCTTAACAAAATAGCAACAAAATAACAGGAGTTAAATGCAAAATAAAAAAAAAAATGTAATATGAACTCATTCAGTTCCAGTGTAACATGGAAAATGTTATATCCTTTTTTTTATATCTCATATTGGACTTCTGATTTTTCAATATACTAAATACATCTATCTGTCATTTGCTTTTTTTAGCTACCAATGGCCAATTTATACTATTAGATGTGAAATGACAAACAAAAAACATTTGGAATTAAAAAGATTTGTGAGCATTTATGTGTTTTAAATAGATAGGCTTGTATCCTGCACAGTCAAGTCACTGAACAGCAAACTTTGTAAAGTAAAAGCTTTGGAAATCATATATAACTTAATTATTGTATTTTAAATATACATCACATGATTAGGGGAATCATGGTGGGTTAACACTGGGCAGCAAATCAAAAAGCTGCTTCTGGCTTTCTAACACACACTCTTGAAATTCTAGGAAAATTTTCAAATAGAAATTTGAGATGAGTCCATTTTTGTTGAATAGATAGTTATGTCTGTCACAGAAAAAGTCATAATATATGAAAATAAGTCACTAAATGAAAACACTTTGTGACAGGCAATGGAATGAATGATTGAATGGAAGTATGTGAATGAATGAATGAATGAATAGAAGTGTGTAAGTTTGTGCTTTTGTGTAATTGCATGTACACAAGTATTTGCATTGGAACTGAACAAAAATCAGAACAAATCTTAACTGGTTTTAGCATGTGTTAACTTTTTATTTTGTTCCCCCTGAAACACCTATTTCAACACTGGTTGAAATATACTGTTGCTCTGATCTTGAAATGAGAAAAAGTCTTTTAATTAACCCTTGTTATTATAACTAGAACAGCAAAAAAGTAGAAGTTTCTCTAACATGAGTCCCATAGCAGGATATAACAATAAGAAAGAGGATCGTGCATTCAATATTCTTCAGAGAGTCTGCGGATCCCAGGAAGAAAACACGTGGATCTGTAGCAATCATGACTCAGAGAAGCTGCAATTAATCACCCAGGTGAGAATGATGTGCATAGAAGAAGACAAGGTTGCTGCCAAAAAAGTCTTGCTACAATTTCTGTTTAAGCATACATAAGTCTTACTGCATCTCAGGGTAAAGCATCTTCAATGCCCACACCTACCTATGGGTATTTGACTGAAGCCAGAAATCTCAATTGCCTACATGTAGCTTTTTAGCACCATGTCAGGCCAGGGGCACTGCTGGACATGGGGGCAGCTCACAGTAACTGCACACGAACCCTCCCCACCCTGCTACCAAAATCTTGCCATTTAAACCCAATACAGTAAAAAAATAGAGTGCATCACGCCCTGAAATAAAAAATAGAGAATATAGTTGATAAATAATCAAATCTCAGATAATATTGTTTGCATCAGCAAAAATCAGAGACTAATTGATTAAAAATAACAGCATCATGTTGATTTAAATTTGCAAGCTGAAATCTATTTGCCTGAATTGAGTAAGATGTGCATTAGTCATTTGTGACAATATTACTGGTCTTTAAGTCCGGGGTTTTCTCCTTTCTGTTTGCAAATGGCTTATGTTTTGAATGAAGTATTCTGCTGATGATTCAACATGATTTTCCTGAGCTAATGGACCTTTGCTAATTCCTTATATTTTTTACTTATAATAAGCAATGAAATACCAGGTGATAGGAATTTTGCAGTTGGCATATTCTTGCATTATCAAGGTTAACTAGCTGCCATAATAGGGCAAAAAACATTAGACTGCAGCATCTGCAGGTCACTACAATACATTTGCAACAGCTGCTGCCGAGAGACTAAAATTGTTATGCAAGTTTTCATATTACTATTTTTAAAAACTTCTCAATATCTGAAATGCTAGCACTTTTGATAAAATGATCATCTCTCAGGTATAAATAAATAAATAAATAAATGTTTTCTGTTTTCTTAATTTTTAAGAGCTTGGGTACTACTATGAAGACAATTTGCAGAAAAAGGGCTGTAATTCAGAAAGGTGAAAATAAAGTCATATTCCAAGGCAGATGCATGTCTGAACTTGAGTCATCAGCAAATGTCAACAGATTTTATTCATAAAATGTTGTTTAGAAACTATTACCTAGGCAGTATTTTGTTTCTCAAAATATGACAGTGTTAGCAGTTTCTCAGTTACTGTTTCTGAATAATTCCCTCTTCATTCTTATTTTTTTAGCTAACAGTGTTTTGATCAATTCTTATAATGAAAGACTTTTCTTGATTAAGAGAAGAATTATCAATGTTTATATTGCAAAACCAGAGAAGAATTATCAATGTTTATTTGCAAAATCAGAGTCTACAATTGTAATTTGTTATGACAGAGCATTTTTGAGACTACAGGGTCACAGAAGTTCATGAATTCCAGTGGCTGGCTAAACTACAGACAAATATGCAACGGGCTTATCTCATTGCAATAGGCATTTTGGATAAAATTCCATCTGGCATATGGTCCCAGCAATTCCCAGCTGGTGCATGGTCCATTGTACAGTCTACAGCAGCCCCTGGTGGGTTAACACTGGGCAGCAAATCAAAAAGCTGCTTCTGGCTTTCTAACAGACACTCAACTGCTGAAATTCCATGCATCAAAAGCTGTATGAGTAAGACACAAAACGTTCAGTGGTAATGAGGAATAAAAAATAGTTGCATCAAAGGCACAAAAATATTCATGCTGTGTAGCTGGGAAATTAATCTATCCTTTACTATCAGAAATCAGATCAATTCTGGAGTAAGCATTAAGGGAAGCAATGAAGAGTTGTACAGCGACATAGTGACATAAACACTAACCTTGTCTTTTGCCACAGCTTTCTGCTTAACACTTAGCAAAGTGAATGAATGAGGGTGGGCAAGAGGGCAGAGATTTAGGGAGCAAAGGTTAACTGCATTGATTAGATAAAGATAGTCCACACATCCATATTCACAGAATCACAGAATGGTTCGGGTTGGAAGGGACCTTAAAGATCATCTAGTTCCAACCCCCATGCCCTGGGCAGGGACACCTCACACTAGACCAGGTTGCTCAAAGCCTCCTCCAGACTGGCCTTGAACACCTCCAGGGATGAGGCATTGACAGCTTCCCAGGGCAACCTGTTCCAGTGCCTCAGTACTCTTACAGTAAAAAATTTCTTCCTGATATCCAATCTAAATCTACCCTCTTTCAAATCGAGGCTGTTACCCCCTGTCCTATCATAACACTGTCTGATAAAGAGTCCCTCCCCATCCTTCTTGTAGGCCACCTTTAGGTACTGGAAGGCTGCTATAAGGTCTCCCTGGAGCCTTCTCTTCTCCAGGCTGAACAACCCCAAGTCTCTCAGCCTGTCCTCATAGAAGAAGTGCTCCAGCCCTCTGATGAGCTTTGTGGCCCTCCTCTGGACCCGTTCCAACAGGTCCATGTCCTTCTTGCGCTGAGGACTCCAGAGCTGAGCGCAGTACTCCAGATGGGTTCTCACAAGAGCAGAGTAGAGGGGCAGAATCATATCCCGCGATCTAGTGGCCACGCTTCTTTTGATGAAGCCCAGGATGCGGTTGGCTTTCTGGGCTGTGGGTGCGCATTGCTGGCTCATGTTGAGCTTCTCATCAACTATCACCCCCAAGTCCTTCTCCTCAGGGCTGCTCTCAAGCCATTCTCCGCCCAACCTCTATTTGTGCCTGGGATTGCCATGACCCAGGTGCAGGACCTTACACTTGGCCTGTTTGAACTTCATGAGGTTCGTACAGACCCACCTCTCAAGCCTGTCAAGGTCCCTCTGGATGGCATCCCTTCCCTCCAGCATGTCGACCGTGCCACACAGCTTGGTGTCGTCGGCAAACTTGCTGAGGGTGCACTTGATCTCACTGTCCATGTCACCGACAAAGATGTTAAACAGCACTGGTCCCAGTACTGACCCCTGAGGAGCACCACTCGTCACTGGTTTCCATGTGGACATTGAGGCATTGACTGCAACCCTTTGAGTGTGGCCATCTAGCCATTTCCTTTCCCACCGAGTGGTCCATCCATCAAATCCATACTTTTCCAATTTAGAGACC
Organism: Chroicocephalus ridibundus; assembly: GCF_963924245.1. NCBI lineage: Eukaryota > Metazoa > Chordata > Aves > Charadriiformes > Laridae > Chroicocephalus > Chroicocephalus ridibundus. The sequence goes on from NC_086284.1 coordinate 54,826,254, forward strand.
AGGATGTCATGTGGGACAGTGTCAATCACTTTGCATATGTCCAGGTAGATAACGTCAGTTGCTCTCCCCTTACCTACCAATGCTGTGGCACCATCATAGAAGGCCACCAAATTTGTCAGGCATGATTTGCCTTTGGTTGAAGCCATGTTGGCTGTCACCAGTCACCTCCTTATTTTCCATGTGCCTTAGCAGAGATTCCAGGAGGATCTGGTCCATGATCTTGCCAGGCACAGAGGTGAGACTGACCGGCCTGTAGTTCCCTGGGTCATCCTTTTTTCCCTTTTTGAAAATGGGGGTTATGCGTTCCCCTTTTCCAATCAGCGGGAACTTCACCAGACTGCCACAACTTTTCAAATATAACGGAAAGTGTCTTGGAGACTTCATCTGCCAGCTCCCTCAGGACCCGTGGATGGATTTCATCCAGTCCCATGGGCTTATGCACCTTCAGGTTCCTCAGATGGTGGATCTGATCTTCTCCTACAGTGGGCAGCTCTTCATTCTCATAGACCCTGCCTTTGAATTCTGCAACTTGGGTGGTGAGGTTGGAGCCCTTGTCAGTGAAGATCGAGGTGAAAAAGTCATTCAGCACCTCAGCCTTCTCCATATCCTGCGTGACGAGGTCTTCTGTCTCCTTCCTGAGAGGGCCCACATCTTCCCTAGTCTTGCCTTTACCCTGACGTATTTATAGAAGTTTTTCTTGTTATCCTTGATGCCTCTAGCCAGATTTAATTCTATCTGGGCTTTAGCTTGCCTAATCTGGTTCCTGGTCACTCGGACATTTTCTCTGTATTCCACGCAGTCAACCCGTCCTTTCTTCCACCCTCTGTAGGCCTCCTTTTTGCTGATGAGCTTGTCCAGGAGCTCTTTGTTAATCCACGCAGGCCCTCTGGCATTTTTGCCTAACTTCTTCATTCTTGGGATGCACCACTCCTGACCATGGAGGAGGTGAACCTTGAATACTAACCAGCTCATTTGGGCCCCTCTTTCCTCCAGTACTTTTTCCCATGTTACTCTGTCAAGCAGGTTCCTCAAGAGGCCAAAGTCTGCTCTCTTGAAGTCCAGGGTAGTGAGCTTGCTGCATGCCCTCCTCTCTGCCGGAAGGATCTTGAATTCAACCATTTAATGATCACTGCAGCCAAGGCTACCCTTGAGCTTGGCACTCGCCACCAGCCCCTCCTTGGTGTTAAGGACAAGGTTCAGCATAGTTCCTCTCCTTGTTGGCCCTTCTACCATTTGAAGAAGAAAGTTGTCATCACCACATTCCAAGAATTTCCTGGATTTCTTGTGCCCCACTGTGTTGTCCTTCCAACAGATATCGGGGTGGTTGAAGTCGCCCATGATGACCAGGGTCAGTGAACGCGATGATGCTCCTATCTGTCTATGGAGGGCCTCAGCTGCTCTGTCGTCCTGGTCAGGTGGCCTGTAGCAGACCCCTACCGTAATGTCCACTGTCCCTGCGTTCCCTTTAATCTTGACCCATAAACTCTCTGTTGGGTCTGCATCCATGCCCAGGTGGAGCTCCATGCACTCCAGCCGTTGATTTCTATATTCTTCATGCATTTATTGGGTAGCAATACTGAGGGAATTTTACTGTTACAGATTATCTACATGATATGGAAGACTTAAGAACCTACTTCAAAATTTTGTGCAGTCTTTTGTAGGCAAAATGGAGGAATTAAAATCCCAAATTTGAAGTTGCAAATGAGTATGTTAATGTAGTTCATCTCTCTTTCAATTTGAAGGAAAACATATCTCTTTATGAATACAAACACCTGCAGTGGGATTTTTAATTGATTCTTATATGGTTTTGTGTGATGATAATGCATCTCTCAAACTGCGGGTTCATCAGAAAAATAAAATCGAGACCTTTTACCTGTCAGAATTCCCTCTTTACAGATTTCTAAAACTGTAAGATTCAAAAGGGGAAAAAGAAGTTCTTTGTGTCTGCCTTAGCCAAAAATTGTGTGTCACTGAAGTATAAGCATGCATTCCTGGCCCACTGAAATTATTGTTTGTTTTCTTTACAGTAATAAGTAACTTTGGAATAGAAGACGTCTATTCATCAATGGATTTTTTTTCTATGAAAAATACTAAGACATCATGAAAGCCCAAGAAAACTGTATTTCCTGGAAAGCAGATGTAGAAAATAACTATTTGACATTCTTTATAACTGACAAAATTTATAATGAAACAGACATTTAAGTTGTACTATTTCTTCATTAATATGTATTACATCTATTACTATTACATGAGTTATTACTATCTGATAACATTAACTTAAGGAATTGTCTGGATGCATAAGACAGTTAAATTTTACATTACAAGAAGGAATATTTACTGTCAGATTTATGGCTGTAGAACACTGGAAGTAACTGAGTATACATGATGTTTTACACTAAAAATTTTTCACATGAAGGCAAAATAAGAATGAAATAAAATTCTCCAAGTAATAACAAAATTACTTAAGAGATCCAGCTTCTCTTTGGTAATGCATGCTTTTATTAGGCACTTAAGAATTCAGTGTAGGAAAGGAAATCAGTTTTTTCTTGGTTTTGGAATGGTTGGAGTAGCATAGGCAAAAAATAAAGGTGCTTTATTTGAAAGATTCTCCAACAGAAAGTGGGTTGCTAATTGTTGTTGATTTTTTATTTAATTTTTAAGCCATATGGGCAATATCCTTCTTAATATTTTGCGTTGATTAGGTGTGTTATTTTCTGCTCAGCTGCACGCAGCTCTAAAGGTGTTATAAAGATGTAAAGAAAGTAGGAATTTAATTTCAGCTACTGCTAAATAGTCATAGTAATTCCCAGTCCAAATTCAGTACCTACAGTTCTGTCCTTCACCTCCATGAAGTACACAACCCATCCCCCTCACCTTGCCATGCTGTCTCCCCACTTTTCATCTGTTCGTTCATCTATAATCAAGAAGTATTTTTCATCTATTCAAAGATGCAAACCAAATGCTGCCTTTGCAAATAAAAAAAAATACAGCTTTGCAAGCATTCTCTAAAGTGTGTCACTTATGATTTTAAACCCAGCATGTGGCTGATTAGCCCACCAAATTTAAACCTAAGGAAGGAGACTAGAAAAAAAAAGGTTTATCCCTGCTCTTGCTACTCAACCAGCTGAGTAAGACGGAACTACACCAGGAACACGGACTTACTCACCCTATGTGTGGGTGTTAACACCAAATATTTCAAGAACTTTTTTTTTCCCCTTCACTCCAAGCGAATGTATACACAATCTGACTTATTTAGGAAGGCTTCCAAAAGTTGCTTAGTTGTGGTGGTGGGCTGTTGTTAATTTTTTAAGTAAACCCAGATTTAACTTAATTATACACAAAATCTCTACAATGTTCATTTCACTATTGGATATTATTGATGGTGTCTTGGTAATATCGTAGAAGATTAAGCTTGTGAAATTTGAAGTCACATGAAGTCTCCACAAGCAATCTGGCACTAACTCTCCATCTCTGCAGGAAAAAAAGTACTCTCCTTTTGTTATTATCCATTTCTAACTCCTTGTTCTGCTAGAGAACAGCTTGTTTTCTTCTAAACTATGATCTTGTTTTTGCTCCTGGTGTGAGAGTGAACCCACATGCAGTGCACAGGGGGTCTCAGGCTAAGTACATTGAACTAGCTGAGAATAAGCAGTGCATCTGACATGCACATGGTGGGACAGGAGGTTGCTTGAAGCTGGAGGGTGCTAGCAGCTGTGGAAAGGCACGGCATGCATCACTTGTGCCAGGGCTGCTCTGCATACGCCTCTGCATTGAGGCTGGGAAAGCAAGGTTTCTCTCATACGGCCATAGGATTATTCACATTGTTCTCACTCCTGGAAAAACAGAACTTTATATAACTCATTGAATAAAATCTAGAATGCTCTGAAGTGAATAGGGTTAGATTCTTGATTTCAATGTAGCTACGGTTAGATGAAAGCCCAACATATCTACCATTTCCTTAGCATTAGAATATATATTACTTCCTTGGTTAAGTGATCAGATGCTACTGAACTGATGCATCTTGCTGATCAGGAAATGCACCATAATAAAGGATGAAATTAGAACTGTGATAAAAGAGATCCAATTCTCTGTCCCAAGTAGTGATCTGAGACATGGGATGGGAATGCATTTCTGTAAACAGACAAGTGAAACAGCCTTTTATTGCTTAAAAAAAATGAACGTAATATGAGAAATCATGTAACTTAGTAACTAAAACTACCCTTGATATTTGCCTGGTATTCATTTCATACAGCAAGAGCATGGTCAATTAAGTTTTTATTCTCATCTAATTCTTGGCCAAAATGAGGTCAACATTCCCAAGTGTTGCCCCCTTTTTTTTTTTAATAAACTTCACCAAATCATAATAATAACAAATTCTCCCCCTTATTAGTTAGAATGTGCTTATTAATATAAAAAATATCTGTCAGCCAGAGTTACTGAAGTATTATGAAAGTCACCTAATTTTATAACATTGATGTTTTACTCCTTATTTGAAATATTCTAGTTACTACATACAAAGTTAATACTGAATGAGAAAGAAACAATGACTATTTGGATAGGAAATTATTGTCAGATTTCCACTTAGCAGATTAGAAGCATTGGTATAAAATAAAATTTATTTTTGCTGAGTTTCTTATGGTAGTAACTTGTGCAGCTTCAGAAAGGAACTGAATTTCTTCTTAGCCATCCAGTATGCAATTTTAAGGGTTTCTGTTTATGTCAACAGGTATTGAAAATGAATTGCTTTGTCTTGGACTTTTTTGCATTGCTTTTAAAGCCTGCACATACTCCCTGAAAGTAGCTTCACTGTGGATTTATGTGACAGAATTTCTAACCAATCACATTCCCAATGGACAAAATGATACTTTTTTTTATATCTGAGGACTAGTTTGTAACCCTTTAGAGAATTCTTAGACTTTTGATCATGTAGTTTTGTTTTGGTAGTTTAGCTATGTCTGGCTCTCTTTTTCCAAAAAGTTCACATAATCCTTTTTCTCTAAGTCTAGTACTCATATACAGAGTAAAATTTCTTTTTAAATCCCACTTCTGGTTTTGGACAGTTTCAAATTTTTTATCCAGAGAAACCACTCTTATTCCTAGGTTATATCATTGTCAAGCTGCATTTTATTAGGTGATCCTGTCTCTCCATGATCATCTTCAAAATACTTAGATTATTTGATGAAAAAGTACTCACATCTGTACTCCAGAGGTACAATTTGTTTTAAACAAAAGTCTTGGTATTGAAAGCCTTAGGTAGAGTATTGAAGAAATCCAGTTGCTTAAAACCAGACATAACCATCAGAAGTATTACTTATTATGTGCTATACATTTAGAACAGCAGCAGGTTGTATCCTGTAGTTTTGTTTCCAACCTTTTTAAAGATACCTAACACTGCTACCCTTCATTTGTTCGCTGTTGTAATTCAGAAATACATACCATTTACATGCAAAGAGAATTAGTGCAACTTAATTATCTACCCAAGTGAATAAATCTAGTCAGATATTTTCCAGTTTATATAATGTAATTCTGGATAATAGGTACTTTATTGGATAGAGGAAGGTGATCCAAGTGCTCACTATAATAGTCATGTGTGATTCATTAATCACAGCACTTTTATAAATTAATCTCTTTTTAGATTTCAAACCCAAACTTCAAGACCTAGATAAGTAAATTTTAGTCAGTGAAACAAAAATCTGTAATGCAAAATGTTTCCTGCCTGTTTATATAAACATTAATCTTCAATAATTCTTCAAATCAAAGAAAAAAGTAAGTACATTAGCTCTTTACAATTAGGCTAAGTTAATATACTGAAAAGTAGGTATTTTCTTGTATTTTTCTCATTCTGTTACATGGCAATAATTGCAGATGGATGGAAAATTACTAGCCTCCCTCAAATAAGATGACCACTCTAAACCAAATAAGGCAGATGTAACTAAATTAAACTACTCATTTCAGATAAATTACTTCATTATTTTAGTTTTAATTTCTGTTCATGAATCATCTATTTTTTGGCCATGTGTTGACTATACATTATTTATAGTGAACACAATTAATTGCTATAAGTGGGGACTTAATGAATGAAAAACACTGAACCACAAATAAATAAGATGGATTTTTTTCTCCAAAATATGCCCTTTACATACCAAATATTTATCCATATAAAGAATAATCACTGTCAGCTTTTAAATAAACAAAAAATTGTATTTATTGTTATGAAGTCATAGGTTTATAGCCAAATGAGGGACCCACTGCAGAAGACAAGTATTTGCAAATACGTGATTTGTATTGTTTCACTGTCTAAAGTATTCAGCAGATTACTGAATGTTGTTTTCATGCCTATCAGTTATTTTGTTGCATAAGTTATTATAGTGTTATCATTTACACTAATAATTTGTAGAAGACACCTGTTTTCTGGATGAAACGTGATGGTTTCTGACAACAGTAACTTCCAGGTACTTTATGTTAAAGTTGTTTCACTGTATGAATATTCTTCTTCTGTAATTGTAAATTTTCATGATGTTATTTATATTCAAGATGATTCAGTATATGTGTATAGAGTCTATATACTTCAACTATTTTGTATATCCCTCAAAGTCTAAATCTACCACAGCAAGAGTTAAGGTATCCATAGAATAGTTCTGAATTGCAGTATCTTCTGTATTCTGGCAAATCAGTATTTTATATCCAATGCCAAGGTCTGACATACCTGGAGGTACAAAAAGAGCACATGCTTCTGCTGCCATTCAGAGGGACCTCGACAGGCTGGAGAGATGGGCTGACAGGAACCTCATGAAGTTTAACAAAGGGAACTGCAAAGTCCTGCCTCTGTGGTGGAGTAAACCCATGTGCCAATATAGACTGCTGGCTAACCAACTGAAAAGCACCTTGACAGAAAAGGATCTGGGGGTCCAGATCCAGACATAACCCAGCAATGCACCCTTGGGGCAAAGAAGGCCAACAGCATCCTAGCTGCATTAGGATGAATGATGATAGCAGGTTAAGGGAGGTCATCTTTAATGTCTCCACGGCATTGGTGAGACATACCTGGAGTGCTGCATCCACTTCTGGGCTGCCTAGTACAAGAGAAGCATGGACATACAGGAATGAGTCCAGTAAGTGTTCATGAAGATGATTAAAGGCTTGGAGCACCTGTCTTATGAGGAGAGGCTGAGAGAGCTGGGAGAGCCTAGAGAAGACTCAGGGGTATCTTATCAATATCTATGAATATCTGATGAAGGGAGTAAAGAAAATGAAGGCTCTTCTCAGAGGTATCCAGTGAAGGGACAAGAGGTAAAGGGCACCAACTGAAATACAACAAATTCATTTAAACATTGAAAACATCTTTTTTGTCATGTGAGAATAGTCTAACAATGAAACACATTGCCCAGAGAGGCCGTGGCATAACTCCATTCCTGGAGGTATTTGAGACCTGACTGGTCATAGCCCTGAGCGACCTGCTCTAGTTGACCTTGTTCTGAGCAAGGTGGTTGCATTAAAGGATCTTCAGAGGTTAATTCCTGCTGCAACTGTTCTGTGATTCTGTGACCCTATGAAATATCTTTTTTTTTTTTTTTTTTTTAAATAGCATGTAGTGATTTCTTGATTTCCCTTACTTGTACCTGAATAATTTTTCATGACAGTATTTTTTCCTCATGTTTATCAGTTTCGTTAGCAATTTCACCTCTCTGAAATGATATTTTTTTAAAAAAAATCTGATTCCATAAATCATTTTCATAGAGAATTTTTGTTTCAACTAAGCAGACTCTCAGGAGGCTTGGCAATTGATCAATGAAGTGATTGGTCCAAGGAAACATTTCTTCACTTGTTTCATTGAGGATTTTTTCTAAAATCAAAACCCTGTTCTCTTTAGATGAACTATCAAACTCTCAACTCATGCCATTAAACTTTCCTAAATCTCCTTACATGATATCTAGAAAGGATCTATATTGGAACCTTCAGATATTTGAGTTTAATTCTTCCCATTTTTTAAGTTGTAAGTTTATCAGTAAATTTGGAGTGTGGAATTTCACCCGACTATATTCACTAAGTGATATCAAACTGCCAAAATTTCATCTTTCACATTCCAGCATTCTTTTTTTTTTTTTTTTCCTTTCTTATTTGGCATCATCATAGCACTGAAAGAAGCGCTTGAGAAGTTTCCACTGCAGTTTTGTGTAGCTATTATTTTCTCCATGCACTAAAAACCAAACTCAGATTAGTATATAAGTCATATATAGACATCCAGTGTCTTGTATCATTTCAAACATTTGTGGAAGCTATTCATTTTACTGGTATTTCTAAAACAGTTAGACACAGGAGAGAAGAGCATAATTGAAAAACCATATGGAAATTAACGTTTCTACTTTATACATGTCCTGAAGCAGTATGAAATATACACATCATTGAGAAATACACTGAACAGTAAGAAGACATGATCTTCCATAACAGATATTTGTGAATGAAGGAGGAGTCTTACATAGGAAAAACTGCCTGAGCTTGTATCATAATGCATAACCATAAGAGGGACAAATTAAGGGTATTCAAGCACTTTTACTGCTGCTTCTCTAACATATTTTTTTTTGTGTACAATAATTATTTTTTTTGTAAGTAGTCATGTTCTGCCCATATGCATTTTCATACCTTTCATTGTAATAACTACGGGACACCTTCAGCATATTTCTGCACTGTTCAGACCACAAGTTTGCTAAGAGTGCAAAAGAAAACAAAATGAAATCCCCATGGTAAATTAATGCTCTGTGGAACGCATAACATAGTAACTAATGATTCTGAAAGGATTACTATAATTTAAATCATATTAACAATTAGTAATATCTACAGTTAAAAATTAATTCTATGGCTTTAGGGTTGTAACACAACTGAACAGCTGTTGATATATTATTAAAATTACTTAACTACAAAATGTATAAATATAAATTATTCTTTTTCTTGTTGGTAGTATGTGTTTTTTCAGTGTGAGTATGAAAGATTAGCAATAGAAATGCAGAACTAAGGCATATGGAGGAGGTTGAAACTATTCCCTTCCCTTCCTTTGCCTTCCCTTCCCTTGCTATAGTGAATGTATTTGTAAAATTTTCTGAATAGCAGTGATATCAAGAATAGGATTTTGATTTAGTGGCTCAGAAATGGACTTCTAGTGCTATCTTGGGCACTTTGGGAGATCTCTCTTGGTCAGTCTTTCCTGACAGTCATATGTGGACAAGTAAAGGAACCTAAAAAAGCACTAAATTATTATGTTTCCACAGTGGACTCCCAGAACTACAGAATGCAGGATGGTTGAGGATGGAAGTTGCCTAGTCCAAGCCTGTTCTCAAAGCAATGGCAGGTAGAGCAAGTTGCTCAGAACTGAATTCAGTCAGGTTTTAAATACCTCCAAGGATGGAGACTCCACAGCCTCTCTAGGCAACCTGTTCCAGTGTTCAACCACTCTCAGAGTAAAAGTTTTTCTTGAGTTCAGATGAAATTTCTTGTGTGTCAACTTGTGCCCACTGTTTCTTGTCCTGCCATGGGGCACTATGGAGAAGAGTCTGGCTTCATCTTCTTCAGTCCCTCACATCAGGAATTTACACATGCTGATAATATTCTCTTCTCCACTATGAACAATCTCATCTCTCTCAGCTTCTCCCCATATGTCAGATGTTCCAAGCCCTTAATAATCTACATGGTCCTTTGCCGGTCTCACTACAGTAACAGTCTCCCATAACATCTTCATAGATAAGCTTAGGAAGTGTGGGTTACATGAGTGGACAGTGAGGTGGATTGAGAATTGTCCGAATGGCAGAGCTCAGAGGGTTGTGATCAGCAGTGCAGAGTCTAGTTGGAGGCCTGTAACCAGGGGTGTTCCCTAGGGGTCAGTACTGGGCCCAGTTTTGTTCAACATACTCATCAATGACCTGGATGAGGGGACAGAGTGTACCCTCTGCAAGTTTGCTGATGATACAAAACTGGGAGGAGTGGCTGACACACCAGAAGGCTATTCAGTGAGACCTTGACAGCCTAGAAAGTTGGGCGGTGAGGAACAGAATGAAATTCAACAAGGGCAAGCGTAGGGTCCTACACCTAGGGAGGAATAACCCCATACACTGGTACAGATTAGAGGCTGACCTGCTGCAAAGCAGCTCTGCAGAGAGAGACCTGGGAGTCCTCTTGGACAACAAGTTGACCATGAAGCAGCAATGTGTCCTTGTGGCCAAGAAGGCCAATGGCATCCTGGGGTGCATTAAAAAGAGTGTGGCCAGCAGGTCAAGGGAGGTCATCCTCCCCTTCTACTCTTCCCTAGTGAGGCTGCATCTGGAGTACTGTGTCTAGTTCTGGGCCTCCCCAGTTCAAGAAGGACAAGGAATTACTGGAGAGAGTCCAGCGAAGGGCTACAAAGATGATCAAGGGACTGGAACATCTCTCTTATAAGGAAAGGCTGAAAGACCTGGAGAAGACCTGGAGGCTGAAAGACCTGGAGAAGAGAGGACTGACAGGGAATCTCATCAATGCTTATAAATATCTAAAGGGTGTGAGTCAAGATGATGGGGCCAGACTCTTTTCAGTGGTGCCTGGCAACAGAACAAGTGGCAACGGGCATAAGCTGGAGCACAGGAAATTCCATCTCATCATGAGGAGGAACTTCTTTACTTTAAGGGTGACAGAGCTCTGGAACAGGCTGCCCAGAGAGGTGGTGGAGTCTCCTTCTCTGAAGATATTCAAAACCCACCTGGGTCCATTCCTGTCCATCCTGCTCTGGGTGAACCTGCTCTGGGAGGGGGATTGGACTAGATGATCTCCGAAAGTCCCTTCCAACCCCTACCATTCTGTGATTCTGTGATATTGGCATGTGACACATACTATAGGCTTTAAACCCTACTTTATGCCCTATTTCTGTAGCCAACTGAAAAAAAAAAAAAAAAAAAAAGAAAAAGAAAAATCAAGAAAAAAGATCAGATGGTTTGAAATAAGAGAGATGAAAAAATACCAAAAAAATGATAATCCTCAGTTATTCGTTACCAAATGGAGTCATCCTAACAAGTAATACTGTGGTTGTGAACAATTTTGTGAAAGTAACAAAACCCCCCACAACTGTGCTTTCTAAGAATGAGGGAGTCTGGAAGATAAGAATTATGTCTAAGGGCTATAGGAGCACTCTTTGAGTTCAGAAACGATCCAGGCCCAAGAATTACACATTATGGATACCGTCAGTCTGCTCCACAGAGTGTAATCCCTGTTGGGGTAGGGTAAATAGCGATTACTGGCATAAATTTTTGCATGCCACTTGCCCTCAGAATTTAAGACCATCTTTACCCATTGGTCATGTAATACGAGATTGTCATGTCCCACTCTCAGTAAAGAGGGGGGGTAAGTGACTTCAGATTCGTAAATTCTCAACGGTGCGGACTAAGGTGAGATAAATCTCAAGGTCCATATAGAAACATTTATTAGCATAGCAAAATGGTTAGTATAGGTCTTAACAAGTCCACAATAATTGGCTAGGTATATAACAAATTATGGCAAATGGTGAGGTATGCATTGTGTTACTTAACAACAGGTATAGGACAATTTATGTCAAGCGGTACTTAAGGTCATACTTAAGGTCTTTACTTAACAACTCTAACTGTTACTTAACAATTCTAAGAGAAAAGAGAAACTGAGGGATAGAGAAAGGAAAAGACAGAGAAAAAGACAGAGATAAAGAGATCACTGGTCCTGGTTCCAACGTCTTTTTCAGGGAATCTTCCCAGGCATAATCTTCTTCTTTCTTGGAAAAATCTTCCCAGGCACGGTCTTCTTCTGTGGTTTCTTCTTTGTTCCCCCTAGGGGCGCTTATTTTCCCCTTTTATGTTTGCTGAATTGGCATGGTCCACCCCCCTTGCTGAGGACAGCCTCTTCTCAGGTTTCTCCCTTCTCCCGGGTGACGTGTAGCATGATTTGGGTGGAGAGACGAGTGCCATAGTCATACATGTTTAGCATGATCTCTATAATCCTCATTAGCATTGCAGGGGTGTGCGCTTTCATATGCATTTTGCGGATAATGAAGCAAAGGTCACTCATCAGACACAATGGCCTTGAGAACTGAGAACTAGCAAGCTCACCACGTGAGTGGCAGAACTATCCTGTCTTCACAAGACAGTTCTCCCACACTTTCAGGCGCCAGAAGGGTTAGCCTTATCAGTTCTTTGAAGGCCAGGCCTGCATTATTAATTTCTTTGTGAGTGTTTGAGGCATTCCATTGAAGGCTTGGAGGGCCTTCTGCCCCTCGTCAGGGAATTTACAGTCCGTCCCTTACAGAGACACTTTCAGCATCCTTCCTTCCAGTGAGTTATAACATTTTCTTGTACCTACACTATTTGATATTTGGAAGAAATATTTGGCATTCATAAACAGCTGGTGTTCCTGTGTTTGGAAGAGTAGCACAGGCTGGTGGAATCAGAGTTTTTCAAGTTTGAGATAATCAACAATGCTATCTTTGTCATGTAGTACTTTTTCTTGACTTCTGTTTCTACACACAGAGTTCATGCTTTGCAGTTCAGAGATTAGAGAGTGAAAGAAGCCCTGCTGACACAGATGAAGATAACAATCGCAAAGATGATGGCATTTGTTTTGTTGTGGGGTTTTTTTGTTGTTTTTTTTTATTTCATGGAAAATTACCTCATAGCAGAAATTCTTTGGAGAAATTATTCCTATTAGGTTTAGAAGAGCTGTCACTTAGATTCTTCTATCAAGGATATCTTCCTGGTAAACATAAAGATAATAATTTCTGGCATGAAGGCTTTCAAGCTGTTGTAACATCATATGGAACCTCACAGAAGGAAGGAATCATTTCTTCTGAATGATCCAGACATTGAATCACAGGACAAAATTTATAGACATGTCATCAAGGAATGTCTGTGCCAGTTGCATTTCCAAGTACACTGATACCTTTCAGAAATTGCAAGCAGAAGATTCTCAACCCATCAGCACAATACTTCTCAATACTTATGAAGAATACTACTTACCTTTCCACTGCATGATCAGACAGCTGCTTTAGTATTGTAGAGTGATGCTAAAAATGTCACTCTATGAGTGCTTCTATATGCCATACTTCCCCAGGGTACACAGGTACACAGTGTACATTTACTCCACAGGACTTTTATTCTGCTTGATTTCAGCAACTTCTCACTGATATCCCCCAAAAGAAAGAAGCATTTCTTTTGTTTGCTTGCTTCTGAGCCTTGATTATACTGTGACAGGCACATCTCATAAGGCCACTACACTTGAGGGATGATGATATAAAAAAATCACAAGAGATTAACGGTAGATTTGCAGAGAAGAAAAAAATGCTAATACTTCTCTGAAGTTATCTTTTCCGTCGTGGTCAAAACAAAATATTCTGCTTGATGGAAAACTTTCTGATAGAGACCTCTAGCCAATAGGAGATTTTTGGGCTAATACAAATCTTTTCCTGCTATTTGATAATAAGCAGCATCTGTCAAGAAGCCCTATGACAGCTCAGTAGACATAAAAAGTCAACTTAAAGAAGCGCTATGACAGCTCAGTAGATATAAAAAGTCAAACTAAGTCCCAAGGCATTGTTGCATTTATTAATGTTTCTTTGTTATAGCTGAGTGAAGAAAGAGAAAGTACTTTAATAGAAAGAAGAATATAAATAAAGATAAATACTTCAAAAGGCCAGGAATTTTCCTGAGATACTTGTTGCTATAGACAGCAATAGCATCTGTACTAGTACTTGCAGAGTGGAAGGGAAACTGTTCTATCAAATAAAAAAGGCAAAGACATTTCTGCAACACCAAGAATCTTGCAAATGACATGTTTGGGCAGGTTTCTGAAAATAGTGCACAAGAATTTTGTATGCATGAGCAATATGTTGCATGTTATTTTCAATCATTTGTCAGATCACTAGGGATCACTAGGGACTAGTTTACCTTACAGGATGAAAACTTCAGAGAACCTTCAGCACCTTTGCTACTGCAAATATTCTTAGTTATTCATTACCAAATGAATAACATCCTTACAATTGATATTATGGCTGTGAATAATTTTGTGAAAGTACCAAAAGAAAAAAAACTTTTTGAATGAAAGAGACTTTTTCTGGAAGCTTGTATTTAATTATTTATTTTTAAAGCAGAGCTCTTAATAGTATTATGACTTGTCTAAGGATTTTCAGCAAAACAGCACTAAATGTGCATATTTTTGTACAGCTTTTCATATTTATTGTATTGCTAATTCAACCTTTACTTATAATTCATTCCACAGTACTCATCAGAATTAATTATTGATATGTAGGAAAAATATTCACTAAATTGCTTAGAAATGAAATGTGAATTATTCTGAAGGTTTTATATCTGTAGATGAAACAGATATCTGCAGTAGCTATAGTAAATTTATGCTGAAATGTCAGTATCTTAATTGAATACTTGCTATTCCATTATTCAATAGTTATTTTCCACTTAAAAATAATAAATACCAAAAATTAATAAAATATTTACACCACATATTTATTAATAATTTCTCAGTGCTGTTTTCAAGTACTCATGACTGTAAAAACTTGATCAAAAAAGTGTTTGCTAATGAAACATTTAAATATTTAAGAGTCTGACAAGGATCATTCACATATTTGCCAATCCTGTTTTATTGTTTTATTCACTTTTGTTTTGAATGAAGTATGTTACATAAATAGTGTCCCCTAACTAATTCATGATCAAGAAATAAGACTGAAAAGACCCTGAAAATCTGAAAAAAATTCTGGCAAGAATACAAGCATTTATTGTGAAGAGGAAAGCAGAATACAAATTGATACTGCCAATTTTATTCTACAGTATTTCCAGGCACACCACAAATAATGGGGTTTGAAACAAAAAAATTAAATCCTGTGAAGAGAAATACTAAAACACAGCATGTTCCCATGCACTAGCTCAACCAAAGAAATGAAATTCATGTATGTCCTGTTGACTGTATATCCATTTTCTAAGAATGCAATCAACTCCTTATTTGGAGACAGCTAATGATCACTTCTATTTCATGTATCAGTATATTTAAAAAATATGAATTACTGAATCACCTGCACAATCATTCCCTGATCCTGTATTTAACTTCTGGGTGATAAACCAGCTCTAGAAACATATATAATCAGAATAATGTCAGTTATATAGCATATGTATGGTGAGGCATTTAATGTTTTCTACCAAAGACAGCTATTTGGAGAGAGACAATGCCATCTGCAGCAACAAGGAAGTATAAAGAATGCAGTCCTTCTCACTATTGCCTTTCTGCTAACACATTCTTGAAAACTAAAAGAGTTTATAACCATCAGAATGAGGTGCAAAACTTTCTTCAAAAGGAGGTTAAACAAAACAGGGTTAAGATTGACTTTGATAAATGGTGCATTGCAGTTCAGTTTACTCATTCACCTGCAACAAGGTCTATATTGAGTGTAGACTCAATGACCCAAGATACCCTACATTACTAAAAATACCCTCTTGCCTCTAATTTAATAAAGGACAAACAAAAAACCTCTATTTCTTAATATTAATATATATATAATTATGGATTCATTTTTACACAATCAGCTGCTTAGTATTATACAAACATATCAGCTATCTGCTTATTTCATAGTATGTGGAAACTACTAAGAGGGAAACACCAGAGGAAATGAAGAAAACATAGATGAAGCTCATAAAATTCTAAGGTGTCTAGTAGATTTATCCTATCTAATGGAGATCTAGAATCACTTGAGTTGCCCTATGGATCCACATTGTACGTATATGGGTGGGCAACCGGAATGATCCTGGAATACATTTCTCAAATGTAGGGACTGGATTCAGGAATATATGAGTAGATATTTAATGCTGCTTTAAACACTTTTGAATGTACTGCTTAGCTTTCACTTGTCTCTCCTGCTGCACAGTGCCTTGGCTGTCCTGTCTGATCTGTGCCACCTCTGCTAGACCTGCCTTGGATATTCTAAAACATCTCCTGTGGCACTTGAATATTAAAAACTTACTCACATGTAAACATCTAAGTTTTGGCCAGTTTAGTTCTGAACAGGATCCAACCCCTAAAATTTTGGAGGTAGCCTGTATACAGGGCAAAAATGCATATCATAAGGGCTTATAACTATTTCTGATTATGGTGGGCAAAGGAGGGATACTTAAAGACAATCACAGCTCCAGCTTTCCTCTGGAGCTACCCCTAATAAGTCAATGTCCAAGCCATATCTTTATTGGTTCATACCTCTGGGTCAGTGAAAGGTTCAATTAGAACTTTTAAGGCTTTCACAATTTGAAAATAAATACATCTTTCACAATATAAAAAATACAATCTCACTACCCAATTTTGAGCAGAATGAAACCTCCATAATCCAAGGGAAGATGGTTAGCAACCTGCTGCATCACTTAGACACACACAAGTCTATAGGGCCAGATGGGATCCACCCAAGGGTACTGAGGGAGATGGCAGAAGTGCTCCCAAGCCACTTCCCATCATTTATCAGCGAACCTGCTGAGAGGTCTAGCAAAAAAGTCTTATGAGGAGCAGCTGAGGGAACTGAGATTGTTGAGCTTGGAGAAAAGGAGGCTGAGGGGAGATCGCTCTCTACAACTACCTGAAAGGAGGTTGTAGCAAGGAAGGGGTCAGTCTCTTCTCCCAAGTAATGAGTGATAGGACAAGAGGAAATGGCCTTAATTTGCATCAGGACAGGTTTAGATTGGATATTAGGGAAAAATTCTTCACCAAAGCATTGGAACAGGCTGCCCAGATAAATCTTTGAGTCACCAGCCCTGGACGTATTTAAAGAGTTGTAGATGTGTTTCTTAGGGACATGGTTTAGTGGTGGACTTGGCAGTGCTAGGGTAATGGTCGGACTCAATTATCTTAAAGGTCTTTTCGAAACTAAATGATTCTATGATTCTATTATTCTTTGAATATTCTGCTGCTATAGTAGTAATATATAATAGTAATATATAGTAGTAATATAAAGCCTTTTAGGACATCATTAAACTAATCTGACTTTCAATGCCTGCAATACAATGAAAAGAAATGTGTAAGGTGTAAGTGGCATTTCTCTCTTTTGATGATAACTGGAACATAAGGGTGGGATTCATATGCCTCAACATAAGCATCTCCTCTCATTTTATGTGCTGCAGTTTAAGGACCTCCTACATGGTACCTGCAAATACAAATACTTAAGTGCAAATAACATTACATCATGGCAGTATCATAGTGAGGGTTGGCTAACTAAACTCTGCAGGTGTGAAAATGCTAATAGTCCTAGTACAAGAAGTAATTTTGTCACATATTTTACAACGGTATACAGGATATCTTCTTATATTGTCTTTCTGTTCTTCATTCTTTGTCTTGAGTACCTCACAGTGATATATGACGTATTTCAGTAAATTTGAGATAACTGCAGGAGGCTGAAAATTATGACACAGAAGACACACAAATGTCCAGAATAACAGCTGGAGGTCTAGGAGAATAACAACTGAAATATCAAGCAGCACCAGATATGCAGCTTTAGGTAACAGAATGAAGATCTAATTCTTGAGCAAAGAAAATTTTTGAATACCGACTCCAAAGAAAAGATTTAATTCAAATCCCATAATCTATGTTTAGCTCCAATAGAGATAATATTTACAAACAGACTCCTCAGTTGAGTACTCCTCAAATAGTGGGATGCAGTTGCCTAGCATATTAAAATGGGGTCAAAGAGAAGACAGGTGTGATAATCCATAGCATGTAAACTGTCATAAGTCGTCTGTGCTTAAAAAGCCTGAATTTTACACATTTCTGCATTTTTCAAAGTCTGACTGTTTATTTAATAGTTTAATCATTAAGAAGCTAAAAGTTCAGTTTGCCTCAAAATAGGCACCTGAGATGCTCTAGTGCAATCATCCTGTCTAGCCTCTGGCTGATGCTCAGTTAAGGTATAAACACTGTATTAGTGTAAGGAGTGATGCTTCAACTTCCTTGTGGTTTTGCAGCTATGAGTAACAAAGTGTGTAAAATTAATTGATCCAGAGGCATCAAAAAAAAAGAAAATGTGACTCCATAGGCTAATGATTCTGGCATTCTTCAGAAAACACAGAAAGTCCTTGATCTTGTTCTTTCCCTTTGTAACTTTTTCATTTTTTTGAAGTACTGGAAAAAGACACATAAGCAGTCTTTAGACCAGAGACTAGAATTCCCATCTTTATAGCCAAGTGAATTATATTGCCTTCCACTTCAGGAAGTTCACATTTTTGTCTGCTTAGTAGCCTAATTTGAATGCAGGAGACTAGAAGCACTCCAAGCCTAATTATTTTATTTTCTTCCTAGTACTATTTTTGCACTTATATTAAGCAATCAATAAATAACATTGTAGGAAACAGTCTTTGTAGGACTATTTATGCACATATGCGAAGCAGTAGATATGTAACAATCTAGAAAGCAGTCTTCTATTTTGTTAGTCTGGAATCACCCTCGCACTTGCTAACTGTTCATCTAACCCTGCAGTCATTGCACTCACAGCTGTATGGTAGTTTAGCACTAAAAACTTTAAATTAGAGATTATCCTTCTAAGTCAATCAACAGAAAGACAGCAAGAATGATGAAAAAAATACTTTACTTGGATTCAAATTTCTTCAGTATTAGGAGAATAAAGATTTCAAACTTTGCTAGGTCTGCTTGGATGGAGTTAACCTTATTCATACCAACCCACATGACATGTTTTGGATGTGTGACGAAAATTTTGTTAATAACGCACAAATGCCTTGTTGTTATTAATTATAATTACATTAATATTAATATTTGGAACAGTGTTTTCATAGCATCACCACATTCTCGTTTCCCACTCTACCCCCTTCCAGAGAGTAGGCTGGGTGTGGGCAAGAAGTTGGGAGGGGACACAGCCAGACAGTTGACACAAATTGGTCAAGGGGGTATTCTATGTGATATAACATCATACACAGCAATAAAAAAAAGGGGGGGATGCAGAGTGTTTGTCTTCCAAGGTAGCTGTTGCTCAGAGACTACATGGTATCAGTCCGCTTGTGGGAGGCAGTATGTAATTACATTTTCATCACTTTTTTGTTTTTTCTTCTTTTTCCTTCACTTCTTGAATTGTCTTTATCTCAACCCATGCGTTTTCTCATTTTTGCTTTTCCTGTTCTCTCCCTCATCCCACTGGGTACTTAGGTCCTGGCCATTGTCAACCTACAACACAAACCTTCTCCTTTGCTTTCTCCACAGACCAAGAGCTCCAGATAAGTCTCAAGAGAGTGTACCTAGGAGTGTGCACTGGGAAAAGAAAGGAGGGAGAGGTCAGCAACAACCCTGTCATGGACTAGTTTTATTGTTCCTACTCATTTTGCTAGTGAAGAATCCTACCATACCTGAGAGAAGAATTGAATTTCAGAAATAGCCCTTGTGAGCAGCCTTTGCTTAGTATCACAGCTGGTAGAATGTGGGTCCTAAAGACCTCAGATACTCCTAGAGATTTAAATCAAACTTCTAAGTGTCCCATCCAGGAACTGGGAACTTAATTACACTACTTTAGTTTCTACTTCTTCTCTGTTATATTTATTTATTTATTGCTTATTTAATTTACCACCATTTTCTTTATTCCTATTGAGACTGCTAGCATGTAACAGCTGGTGACATTTGTGTCTGAGTCCATATCCTTGTATTTTTATCAGCTAGAGTAGTAGACCTAATGATTCATCACTCAGTCATATGTATCTAGTACACGAAGTCCAGGATTCAAAGCCTAGCCTGAACCATCATACTGCTTCCATCTGTAAACTGTTCATTTTCTAGGAAGTGGAAAGCAAAGAAATTCATGTTATGTTAAGACATTCTGTTCACCCAAGTATCTTGTGATCTGATTTCAGTAGTCTTTTTATTTTTTTATCAGACTGAAAGGAAGGGGTCTTGACATGAATCCTTAATTATATAAAATACTCAAATTCTCTAATTCCTATCTATATTCTTTGTTTGTTTCTCCATTGTTCTTAATCAAACCGGACTAAAGGAAGGATTACTTCATGACCATTTTGCTTTTTACTTTGTGTTTTCACTGTGTATAAATCAGCTTTTAAAAAATAAAATACATCTCTTAAGCTGAAATAAAATGTGCTTAATATTGGCTTGATGAAAATCTATTTTTTGAATTGTAAAATCATAGCAAACAAAAGGTTCAGTAGATTTTTCTTCCATGTTATTTTTCTATAGTGAATTTTTATACTACTGAATTATCAGTGAATTTGTATAATAAGAAGCCTCTTTTTGCCTTGTGTTCTTAAAACTATGACAAATAATAATAAGTAGCCACTACCATTAAAATTGTATTGTCTGAACATTCCATACACAGCAGCTGAGCACATGCCATTGCACCATTTTGAACAAGTGCTTTAGAATAAGTTTAACATTCTTCATTCTGTACCAAATAAAAATTTGGATGCAAACTGAATCATTTCTGTAAGAAAACAAAGATTATAAATCACCTTAAAAAACTCTGAAATGACTAAATTTAAGAAAATGTGTACATTGATTTTCTGAATGAGACCACATTTTTTGAAAGAAATATTAAAAAAAAAAAAGTCATCATGATTAAGTTACTAGTATTAAACTTCAAGTTATAGGGAAGGTCACTTTACTAACACAGCTATATTCTTCTTGTAACCTAAAATTCTCAGCTACATGTAACTAGGTCTGCAAAGCACTTACAACCGATCGATAAAGTAAGGAGGTAGAAGGATGTCTAGGAAGTTAGATGTGTGACTCACCATTCTACTGTGTTCCTGGAGTGTTCTAAAAAAAACCCTTTTGATCAGTCTATTAAAATGGTTACCTGTGTAGTGGGGTTAAATTACCAGACATGCATCTGGTGAAATTTCAGCTGTTGCAATGTATCAAAGATATCTGTGCAGCACTGAGAGCCTCAGAGAGACATTCAGCATTCTAAACAGCATATAGAAGGTCACTCATAATGAGCTCATATATTTTAAATGTCACTTCGTGCTTATGTTTGTACAGCTGAGTCTCAACCTTCATGCCTATTTTAGAGTGAGCTGATGGAGTCAATTTTTTTCATCACAGCCTGTATGGTAATGTGTTTTGGGTATGTTACTAAAACCGCGTTGATTACACAACAGTGGTTTTATTAGTGTTGAACAATGTTTGCATAGAGTCAAAGCCTTTTATTTTTCCCACTCTGCCATCTCCAGCAAGTAAGCTGGGGGTCCAAGAGAAGCTGAGAGGACACACAGCTGGGACAGCTGACCCCAACTGACCAAAGGGACATCCCATACCATATGACGTCAGGAACAGCAATAAAAGTTGGGTAAAAGAAGGAGGAAGGGGAGATGTTTGGGGTTATGGCATTTGTATTCTCACATACTTCTTACACATGATGGGGCTCTGCTTTCCAGGATGTGTCTCATAGCCTCAGAACAAAACACTTAATCACCAAAAATTATCTTTCACAAATGGATTAAAATAAATGTTCACATTAAAAGTATATTTTCCAAAATGATCAGTCTGATGTTAGTGCACTGGATTTAAAAAAGAAAAATAAAATTAAGGTTCCATCATTAAAAAATAACCATTTGCCATATCATTATTAATTTATTGCTGAATCTCACCCTTTATCCTTCATAAAGCCAAATAAACCACTACTGACAGTTCCTGAAAGTAAAGAAAACATTACAATCTATAACATATACACTAACACAAACCAATGAGTTGTCTCGCTGTAGGGAGACCCAGCTAGGAAACAAATTGCCATTGTTCAATTACGTCAGAACAAACATTTAGAAATTTTGATATCCATGTTGGAATGCTGCTCTATGAAATTATATTAAATAGATTTTCTTGTCTTAAAGGATGTGCCTCAGCAACTGAGCTGAGCTTACTAAAATGCTGCATTTTGATTCCTTACTGAATGAAAGACAAAAGGTCTGTATGGCCTTTACAGGAATGCATTTTATACTTTCAAACCAAGAACCTACAGTTCAACTAGGAATCCTTATATCAATTAAGACAAGTTGACTTTCAGATTTTATCACTATTGTTAAAAAAATACAAAATCTTGCCAGAATTAAAACCAGTATATAGTCAACTGTTTAGTTCATAACATTTTACAACACATGTAAAAACATCCAAATATTATTGCAAAGTATTAAAAAAAAAAAAAGAGGAAATATTGTAACACAAAGGAGAACGTAAAGAACCCAATACAAAGGCAAAAAGGCCTAAAAGTTTACCAAAGAATTTGGAAATCCTTTGAGATATGAAGGCTGCCCTTCATATCTCAGTGGAGAATAGAAACTAAGGAAAGTGTTTGAAGAAAGTTGACAAAAAGGAAGAGGAAATAGTGGAAAATGTTATGTTAATCAACAAGAGGAAGGAAAAACAAATATGCAACTACAATAAAATAGCACAAAATTACATGTTTCAGCAGAGGAAGGCTTGATAATCATACTTGTAAAATAGCTAAAATAGTAATGTGGCAGAGCTATTTTTCATCCTTTCTTCTACAGTTGAAAGACAAAAATATGTAAGAGACCTACTGTGGCTGGACCTGCCAGAAAGGAATATATGTTCTCAAAATGGATATCTTTGGAATATGACTGTTTCCAGAACTGTGAAGCTGGAGAAAAATATTTAGTTGCTGCATAGTTCTTGAAGTAACTGTTTCCATTTTTTCACCTTGAGATTTCTCATGAGGCAGGAGTACATTTCTGTTTACACCCAGAATTTCAGAATTTTGAGTGATGAAAATGTTGCACTCAAGCTTTAATTACTAAAACTACGAGATCTATTTCTCTGTCTGAATAATTATTTCCTGAACTAACAAAAGATTTCTTGAGAGGTTAATTTTTTCAGTCTTTTCAGGCTAAATGTTATTAGTTTAACAATTGCACTGCTCTGAGTAATTCAGTAACTTAAAGCTTTTAAAGAAGAGTCATACAATCACAGAACAATTTCAGTTGTAGTGAGCCTCCTCCCAGAATCAAAGTGATGCTCTCTGGCCTGTGGTGAGCTGGATCTTCTTCTTGTCTTCCTTGAAGATAGAATTGACATTTATTTCCTTCCAGACCTGAATACCACCACCTCCCCCCCTCACCACCATCACTATGTTGTTTCATACATAATGTGCTTGCAGTGACATCAGCCAGCTCCCTCAGCAGTCATAAATGCATTTTGTCTGGCCCCATGGACTTGTGTATGTCCATTATGTTTAACTGTTCCCTAACTTTAACCATCTCCAGTGAGGGCAAGTCTTCCCTGCTCCAGACTTTCCCTCTGCTCTCAGGGGCCTTGGACTCCATGACAGTGAGAGACCAGTAAAGACCAAGATGAAGACGGCATTGAGTACTTTGCAGTTTTCCATGTCCTTTACCACCAGGGTCCCTGCTTCATTCAACAACAGGTCCACATTTTTCCTGGCCCTCGTTTTGCTCTATGTGTACTTGTAGAAACCCTTGTAGTTGCCCATCACATCCCTCAAAAGATTCAACTCCAGATGGGTTTTGGCTTTCATTTTACCCCCCATGCATGCTCAGATAGTGTATCTGTATTCTTCTGGGGTCACCTATACCCTATTCCATTTCTTTTGTGCTTCGTTTTTATATTTGAGTACAATCAGGAGTTCCTTGTTAATTCATGCAGGTTTCCTGTCACCTTTGCTTGATTTCTTGCTCATTGGGATGGACTATTCTTGAGCCTGAAGGAGATGATCCTTGAAAATCTATCAGCTCTCCTGTGTCCCTCATCTCTCCAGGATCATATCCCCTTGGATTCTGTCAAGAAGATCCCCTAGCACACTCTGCTATTTACCTTCCTCCTCTCTCTCACAATCCGGAACTCCACCATCTATCTCACAATCACTAGAGCCAAGACTGCCTTTAACCTTCACATCACCAAACAATTATTTCATGTTTGGGAATAACAGGACTAGCATAGTATCTCCTCTTGTCAGCTCCTCAATCATCTCACTTCCTTGTGTCAGGAAATTGTCATCAATGCTACACCAGAAACATCCTGTAATGCTTTGGTTTTGTATTGGGTTTACATGGCAAGTCTTTGGTAGCAGTGGGGGCTGTAGGGGTGAGGGCTGCAGAAATTGCCTCTATGAGAAGAGATAAGAGGCTACCCTGTGCCAGACACAGCCAGATCCAACGAGGTCTGCAACAGACCCATCACAGTCCAAAGCTGAGCCAATCAGAAAATTTGGTGACACCTCTGTAAAAACATATTTAAGAAAGGACAAAAAGTCACAGAGGCAGATAAGGAGAGAAAAAAGTGAGAAACAATCCTGTGAACACCAATGTCAGAGAATAAGGAGGAAGCCGAGGTGCTGCATGGTGTCAGAGCATATATTGCTCTGCAGACCATGGGAGAGATGGCGGTGGCGCAGATATCTGTACTGCAGCCAATGGAAGACTCCATGTCAGAGCAGCTGTATATTTACTGAAGGAATTGTGGCCTGTGGAAAGCCCACACTGGAGCAGAGTTTTTTGTGAAGAGATGAAGCCTGCAGAGAGGATCCACACTACATCAGAGGAAAAGTGTGAGGAGGAAGGAGCTTCAAAGAGGAACTGTTATGGACTGACCACAACCCCAGTTCCCCACTCCCCTGCACGTCTCAGGGAATAGAGGGGTAAAGGAGTCAGGTATGAAGCAGTGAAATGGGGTGGGGACAAGGTGGTGTTTTTGAATTTTTAGTCTGTTTTTCACTACTCAAATCTATGTTAATTGGCAAGAAATTAAATTATTTTCTTCACAGTTGAGTCTGTTTTGCCCATGATGGTAACTGGTAAGCAATCTCTCTGTCTTTATCTTGACCCATGAGGTTTCTCATCCTATTTTCTCCCCCTGTTTTGTTAAGGAATGTAAGTGAGAAAGTAGCTAGGTAGGCATGTGGCTGCTGGCCAGCATTGTTCCACCACACCCCGCTGTCTTATCGCTCCAGAAGATTTAAGGGTGGTAAAATCATCCCTAAGGATCAGAAACTGTGAATGCAAGACTTCCAGTTATTGGAAGGCGTCATCATCATCTTCTTCCTGAACAGGACATCTTTAGCAGACATCCATCATGATGGTACCCACATTGGTCTATGCACTAATCCTGACCTATAAAGTTTTACTTCGCTTAGCTTTCCATCCCTAGGTAAAGCTTCACGCATTCTTACATATAGGGTCTGTCTCCTTCCTTCTGTTCTACCTGTCCTTGATATAAAGACTATATCAATTTGTTGCAACACTCTAGCTCTGTGAGCTATCCTACTATGTCTCTGTAATCCCAGTGAGGTCATAAACCTGCAACTATTCCCAGACATCTAATTCCTAATTCATAATGTTCCCTATGTGTTGTGCATTAGTACACAGGCATTTCAGAGAGGCACACAGTGGTGATGAGTTCCCAGAAAAAGTGTGAGACCTTCTTCCATCATGCTGCCCTCTCATCACTTCCTTATTTATGCACATACACTTGAGGTAGGTCCCCTTCAGCCTTATTATGTTGAATACGAAGTTTCTCTTGTTCACATCACCCTGACCCTTTGTTTGCCAATACAGTCTGCCACTTCCTCACTACTGTATGGGTTGTTATCTCCTATCTGTATTGTGCCTACTTTAAAGCTCTCCTCCCCTTGTCAGTCACCCTGTTAGCAAATATGTTTTGCCCCTACTTGGCCAGGTAGATCCTGCCTTTTCCTACCTGTCCTCAAAGGCAGTTCCACAGTTGTAAAAGCTAAGTTACTGCTGTCAGCACCAGCTGTGCAACATGTTGCTGACCCACAGGACCTGTCCACTCATTCATAAGCCTTTTCCTCTCACTAAAAGGATAGAGGTAAAAACCACCTGAGCCTCCATGCTCTCAACGCTTTCCTCCATGTGATCACTTTTGATATGCTCCAGGTCTCCCCTGGCAATATCATTTGTGCCCACACAGAAGAAAAGAAGGGGTTAACGGTCCAAGAAGTGGACCATCACTGGATGAATACGTTTTAAAGAAGAGGCTCATCATTGGAAGAATATCTTGACAGTTAAAGTTGGGGTTAATACTTGATAGGTGCAAGTCCAGGTCTGACACAGGCAACTACTTTTTTACACACAGTTAGTATCTATAAAATTAACAATGGGCCGAGACAATTCCTTGATGCATAATCTGGCTTTTCTGATTGCATTCTCAAGTACTCTCTGCTCTCTCTGTACATAGAGTTTACTTACTTGGTGCCAAGCTATATGTTTCAGAAGTTTTGTGTGTGATTGTTGTGATATGAAATCTTCTCGTAGATCTAATATTTAGAAGCTAATCAACAAGTCAAATAAAATGGCTTTAGCATGTTTTATTTACCTCTGAACTTTCATTAGAACTCACAGTCCAGGTTTCAATGCAGTCAAATAGAGAAGTTGTCCATACTGATAATGGATTTTATTGAAACGGATTGTATAGCAAAACACACCAGAGGAAACATTCAGTTGCTGTAGTTTACCATAACTTTATTAAGTTAATTAAAGATGCAATAGTACTGAAATCAACATAAGTTCATGTTAAAGACTGAATCAACAAGTCAATAAATTCAAATTACTGAAACATCAAATTAATACAGAAAGTAATCAAATAAAACCCTGAGCTTGACACTAATATGAACTATTTTATAGTAATCTTGTTCAAGTAGATTAAAGGAAGGAAAAGGTGTTTTTGTAGGCTTTACTTTCATAGTAACCTATCTGTTATTTTAGCTGATGAAGTAGATATCTGGAACTGGCTATAGACACGGACTTCCCATGTAAATGCCAGTTTTGCTCTTCAGCACATCCCAAAATAATGATGGTCTACTGCATAAAATAACTAGTAAACATATAAATTGGAGTACTAATTAAGGATACTTTTCAGGAAAATATGTGTCTGAATAGAATAGCAAATCATGAAGGAATTTTGGAGATTATTATAAGGAAAACTGAAATACATTTTTCAGTATTTTATCTGAAGGAAGATTGAAGCCTAAACACAGGCAACATTTTTGTTATAAGATTCAAATATGTTGGGACAAAATTTTGAATTCTCAATAAGTCAACTATGACTCTCTCCAAGAATTTTAGCTTGACTTATCAGGGAATAGATAGCAAGTGTTAAATAATTCTATGTAGTCACAGTGTCATCTAACAGGCAACAATTTAAATTGATGACCACTTATCTGGGGATAAAAATGAATACAGAAGTGTAAACAGAAGAACATGAACCTTTCATTGACGAGTATGTCTTAATTTCATAGGTCTTGCTATACCAGATATTTTCTGGTAGATCTATCTGTGGAATATTTGTATTCAGGCATAAATATATTCTCATCCTTGTATGCAATGATAGTGAAACAATGCATTACAGCTCTACAGGATTGTAGAAAAACCAACTAATTAAAGGGGAATTAAGGAACAGTAACCTCAAATAATAAACCCTCATCCATCCATATGTTAATTTTTACTTTAGTCCGTAAGAAAGTTTAAAATCTATTTCAGTGTATTTGGCTTATATGGCCTGAATTGATTTTAGGGAAAAATGACCTAACTATAAAGACCCCACCAAAAACAAAACAAAAAAAACACCAACAAAACAACAAACAAACTAACAAACAAACAAACAAACCAAAAATGCAGCACATACATTTGTATTTCTCCCACAAACACTGTGTTAACTTTAAAATTCAGCTTGGATTAGAACATTTATTTCCAATAGTCAGTAGTCATGAAATCCATTCTCTGACATCCGCATGCTTCATCCTGAAAGAACTTCAAATGACCTTTCTATTAAATATCACTGAATTGATGCCTGTCTAAAACAAAGATTAGAAGAAGATGTAGTAGAAATCCCTTTTACCTGGCCCTTCTATTACTGCAGAATTGTCCTGAGACATGCCCAAAGCAGGCACTTCTTTCCAGCAGAATGACAGCATGGCAAAGAAAGGCCAGTGCCTAACATGTAAGCTTATCTGTGTAGTTTACATCTCCCCCTTGTTTGCTGTAAACAGATCTTAATATGGCTTGCAGACTAGTTCTTGTGAATTGTACATAATACTCTTCCCTCACATTTAAGCACAGCTATACTGAGCTTTTTTGGAGTTGGTGTCCTTCCAATTCTAACTAATAAAGACTTTTTCTTTCAGACATCAGCACAAAATAGATATAATGGACTGAGTCTCCAGGTCTGAAAAAAAAATAAATAATCATTACCTGCTAACTTAACTTATATCAACCATCTGAATAACAGAAAATTACCCAAATGGATTACATGCTGTGTTTAAAACAAGCTCACTTTCATTTCTGTGGAGATACTTCTGTACTGCTGGCTTGGGACTTCTACCTTTTGACTAAACAATGAAAATGAAAGCCTGGTGACTGACATTAACAAGTGTGCTATACAAACCTCTACTTTGATAAGAAGACAACAGTTCCTTAACTTAAGAAAAAAATAATTTTGTTTCGGCCATTTACCTCAAGATTTCATTTGTCTTTGAGAGCACTCCAGTGGCCTTTGTCTTTTCATTCTTCACAGTCTTTCTGGTATTTTCTTTGTAGTTACCTTAATTATAAAATGCTGCCTTGACTATAAAATGTTTCTTTTGTGTGTTTCCTCTTTTAGATTTGTTGACCCACTTTTATTTGCAGTATTAAATCACTTTGTTTCATAAATTGCTGTTAAAAAAAATGAACAAAACAAAAACAAGCAAAAAATTATCACAGTACTGACTGCTAGATTGGCAGAAAGTTGTTTAACAACCAGTCTCAGAAGACAAGTAGAATCCTCTTGTCTGTTCTGCCTTTGCTTCTGTTGATAGCACAGGTTTCCTGGATTTAGTGTCTATTCACGATGTTTAACGTAACTCATTTCCCTTCATATTATGTATTCAATTATGCCTCAGTCACAGTACCTGGAGAGATTTTTTATTTTGAAATATGGCCAGAAGTGATACTATCTGCCCTTTGCATAATAATATAATGATGAGAACATCAATTAAGTTTGTTGGAGATCTGAGTACAAGAACAAAGACTCTTGGAATCCAAAACTTGTTTCCAAGTTTGCTAGAATAACTTTTGTGGTAACTGGTAATTCTTCCCTCACTCTTGTTGAAGTCAAATCACCATGAGCTAAAGAATGTATGATTTATGGAAATGGAAAAATAAATTGAAAGAGGAGACAATGACGTGAATAAAATCCTCTGAGGAGCTAAGGAATTACACATGTGTCTCAGGAATTTGTGTATTTTTTTTAGAAAAAAAAAAAGTCTTGAAGTACATGAACAGTAGCATGACTATAGATCAAGATCTAGGATCTTCCTGCTCCCCTGCCAGCAAAGTAGTTCGTCATAGAATCATAGAATACTTTGGGTTGGAAGGGACATTTAAAGATCATCTAGTCCAATACCCCTGCAATGAGCAGGGACATCTTCAACTATGTCAGGTTGCTCAGAGCCCCATCCAGCCTGACCTTGAATGTTTCCAGGCATGGGGCATCTACCACCTCTCTGGGCAACCTGTTCCAGTGTTTCACTACTCTCATTGTAAAAAATTTCTTCCTTATATCTAATCTAAATCTACCCTCTTTTAGTTTAAAACCATTACCCCTTGTCATATTGAAATAGGCCCTGCTAAAATGTTTGTCCCCATCTTTCTTATCTTATCAACGCTTATAAATACTTAAAGGGTGGGTGTCAGGACGATGGGGCGAGGCTCTTTTCAGTGGTGCCCGGGGACAGGACAAGAGGCAATGGGCACAAACTGGAACATAGGAAGTTCCACCTAAACATGAGGAGGAACTTCTTTACCCTGAGGGTGGCAGAGCACTGGAACAGGCTGCCCAGAGAGGTGGTGGAGTCTCCATCTCTGGAGACATTCAAAACCCACCTGGACGTGTTCCTGTGTAACCTGCTCTAGGTGACCCTGCTCTGGCAGGGGGGTTGGACTAGATGATCTCCAGAGGTCCCTTCCAACCCTATGATTCTATAATTCTATGATTCTATGATTCTATGATTCTTATAAGCCCCCTTTAAGTACTGAAAGGCCCCAGTAAGGTCCCCCTGGAGCCTTCTCTTCTCCATGCTTAACAACCCCAAATCTCTCTCAGCCTTTCTTCACAGGAGAGGTGCTCCAGCCCTCTGATATTTTTTGTGGCCCTCCTCTGGACCCACTCCAACAGGTCCATGTCTTTCCTGTGCTGAAGGGTCCAGAACTACATGCAGTACTCCAGGTGGGGTCTCACAAGAGCAGAGCAGAGGGGCTGAATCACCTCGCTCAACCTGCTGGCCATGTTTCTTTTGACGGAGCCCAGGACACGGTTTGCTTTCTGGACTGTGAGCACACATAGTCGGCTCACGTCCAGGTTTTCATCTAACAGTACCCCCAAGTCCTTCTTGGCAGGGCTGCTCTCAATGCCTTCACCCCCCAGCCTGTATTCATACTGGGGGTTGCCCTGAACCAGGTGCAAGACCCTGCACTTAGCGTTGTTGAACCTCATGAGGTTCACATGGGCCCACTTCTCCAGTGTGTCCAGGTCCATCTGGACGGCATCCCATCCCTCAGACAAGTCAACCGCATCACTCGGCTTGGTGTCATCTACAAACTTGTTGAGGGTGCACTTGATCCCACTGTCAGTGTTGATGAAGATATTGGACAGTGCTGGTCCCTTGAGGGACACCACTTGTCACTGATCTCATTGAGCCATTGACCACTAACCTCTGGATGAGACCTGTTCCTCATCCACTGAACAGTCCATCAAATCCACACATATTCAATTTAGAGAGAAGGAAGTTGTGGGAGACTGTGTCAAAGGCCTTGCAGAAGTCCAGGTAGATGACATCCAGAGCTCTTCCCTTGTCTCTCCATCACAGAAGGCTACTCGGTTGCTCACGCAGGATTTGCCCTTGGTGAAGCCATGCTGCTTGTTGAGAATCACTTCTCTGCCCTCCATGTGCCTTGGCATAGCTTCTAGTAGGATCTGTTCCATGATATTCCCAGGCACAGAGGTGGAGTTGACAGGTTAATAGTTGCCAAGATCCTCCTTTCTACCCTTTTAAAAAATAGGTGCAATGATTCCCTTTTTCCAGTCACCAAGGACTTCAACTGACTGCCATGACTTTTCAAATATCATGGAGAGTGGCTTGGCAACTACATCAGCCAGTTCCCTCAGGACTCTGGGATGCATCTCGTCAGGTCCCACAGACTTCGTAGAATCATAGAAAGGTTAGAGTTGGAAGGGACCTTAAAGATCATACCTAGTCCCAACCCCCTGTCCTGGGCAGGGACACCTCCCACTAGACTAGGTTGCTCAAAGCCCCATCCAGCCTGGCCTTGAACACCTCCAGGGATGGGACATCCTCAATTTCTTTGGGCAATCTGTTCCGTTTTCACACCACCCTCACAGTAAAGAATTTCTTCCTAATATCTAATCTAAATCTCCCCTGTCTCAGTTTAAAACCGTTACCCCTCATCCTATTGCTCCACTCCCTGACAAAGAGTCCCTCCCCATCTTTCCTGTAGGCCCCTTTAAGTACTGGAAGGCTGCTAGAAGATCTCCCTGGAGCCATCTCTTCTCTAGGCTGAACAACCCCAAATCTCTCTCAGCCTGTCTTCATAGGAGAGGTGCTCCAGCCTTCTGATCATCTTTGTGGCCCTCCTCCAGACTTGCTACAACATACTTGTGTACGTCCAGGTTCCTCAGGTGGTCACAAACCTGATCTTCTCTTACAGTGGCAGGGACTTTGCTCCCCCAGTCCCTGCACGTGGTTCATCTACTCCAGAGGTGTGGGAAGAGAGGTTGCCAGTGAAAACTGAGGCAAAACTTCATCAATGAACTACAGAGAATTACTTGTATTCCTCTATGCACAGTGTTTCAGTTTCCTTAGGAAGGAGAGAAAACAGCATCATAATTTGATTTGATCAACTGATTTGCTTTCTAAAATGCATTCTTCATATTGATAAGATCTATAAGGACAAAAGAGGAAGGCCTGAGACCAGGTTCATGATTATAAACCTCATTGGGGATTTTAATATGGAACCTTAGATGAAATATACATTGAACAGAGACATTCCATCTACTTTTTGTTTCTCTGGGACAGCCAGAGATTTGGCAGAGATTCTACAGGAAGCCTCTCTCAGGAGGGGTGTGCTGATATGTCTTAAAAATTATTAGATTTTTTTGTATGAACAATTACATTCAGCCCACAGATATGCCTATCTGAAATTTTTGCCATAGTCATAGCCAGACACTCCTAGAGAATGATTAATCTGCTGCATTTTAGAAGCCAACTTCTGGATGATATTAACTATAACCTATAAGTGCATATTTCTTCAGAAAAGGAGAAATATCAGATATCTACATTTTGTTAGATAAATATATTCCTAGGTTAGAAAGTCTTGAAACAACCAACAAAGGTGTCTCTGAAAATTCAGTACTTCCAGAATTAGTAATGTTTGTAAATTCAAACGTCCATTTAATTATTAAAGCCACACCCAAGTATTTTAATTTTACTTGAAGTCATATGTGCAACTTAATTTTAACTATGAAATCACCTGTATATGATCAAAGGTTGGCAAATTATCCATGGCCTTATTTTTCTGAACAATTTTATTTCTTTCTTTATGAAATACAAAGGAAGGTGTGATTTCATGGCCATACTTAAGATCAAGATTATTCAAGCAGTAAGACTGCACAACTAATGAATCCTTGTAAGTAGCTCATTCTGATGCAGGTAGGAGGATAATGACTTTAGTGACTTGCCAAGAAAATCATCAGATATATAATCATAACCAGTTCATTGTCCAGACGCACAAAATGAAAACCTTCTGGACCTTTCCATAATGGAGACAAATCCCTCGTTAGAAACCCCTAGATGTATTTCATTTTATCACTTACTATATAAAAGGTTTGACTTTAATTGAAATTAAAGATTAATTTCGTATATTCTACTCCGTACCTTCATGATGACAATTTCAGTGCATGTTAATGTTAGCAAAGATTACAACACCACCAAATTCTTTGCATAAGCGAGCAGCAGTAACAGGCAAATACTTTTGCATTTATTTAGTGTATATATTAAATGATTTGGAGGATTTTTTTCTTTTTCTTTTTCTTTTGATTGAGGTTGGGGGGTGTGGTCACAAAAACTGTAACAGAACTAGAACTGTAACAATTTCAAAAGCCTTTGCTACATGTTATTCTTTTTCTTACCCCAAAAGGAGACAGTTATCTCCTGAAGTTTAATGCCACCGGTATGTGAAAATAGATGTTTTGTTAAAAGGCTGAAGAGATATTACGGTAAGAAACCTGAAAAGAAGTATAGGAGAAGAATCCTCTAATTTTTTTACATATATATATATAAAGAAAAGCATATATATTATATATATTAAACTAATGAGTTTGCCTTGGAAGACAGTTTGACTCCAATTCCAAGACAGTTTGACTCCAGTAAGAAAGCATACTTCTACCTAAGAACACAGAAATGTGACAACAGGGTTACCCTCATATCAAGAATCATTACCCTTGCATTTACCAAATAGGAACATAGGTGTTTCAACATTAGGAGACATGTCCAATCACAGAAGCTGACTAAAGGACACTGCGTGCCTGAGTCTAAGTACCTGAAATGAATTTAAGATAATTCTAACAAAAAAGACCTGTAAGGTCATAATTTAAAAACCTGCTGCTTATCTGTAACAATAACAAGGACATTTTCTGTAGCACTTTAATTACTTAATAGTGAAATATTTATCAGACATCTAGTTTTAGTCGAATCATAAAAATAAAAAAAAACCAGTAAGCTAAGCAAGTACTGTACTACTAATCTATGTATTCAGTTTTCAAAAATATTTATTTTTTCATTAAAAAAAATATAAGGTGCACAATGCCCTATCCAACCCTCATTGGATGTAAAGATCCTTTTGTACACCTCACTGTAAGGAAAAATTGTTATAAGGCAATAACAAAACTCAATTGAAAAGATCTCTATCTTTACAGAATTTGAAAACACAGCTTAATGACTTCTTTAAGTAGGTAAATAATCTTTCACCTTTTAATTTTGCTTTTCAATCCATGAGAAGAAAACATCTCTCACTAGTTTGTGGTAAGTCCTGAAATTAAAAAATACATCCTACTTTTTGCAAATAACTTTCTCCTATACTTTTAAAGAAATTCACTTTTTTTTGTTGTTGTTGTCTGGCAGTATTTTTTGGCATTTTTTCAATTCCCAACTTAAACTCCTCCAGACTGTAATGAAGGCTTGTCATTGTTTGTTTCATGTATTATTGACAATAAAATGAAATGTTATCCAAAGCAGAAAAACAGCAGCAACCTTTTCTAGGAAAAGATAAAACAACTTTTTTGAAACTAGGTGTCTTCTAGAAGGTGAGTATTAAATTCCAAGTGGAAGAAAAAGGCTTTAGGGAAGTAAAGGATTAGCATACATTGGAAGAAGCTACAAACTGAAATCCTCAAAGAAGTTATAACAATTTAAAATAAAGAATGAGCTGATCAGTACAGACAAAACTCTGCTAGACTAGTATGGCCAGACAACTGAACTGTCTTAAAGCTACTGTGAAAAGGGGTATGAAGCAGGCTGGTACCTATAAAATGCTTGATAGCAGATAATGAGAGCGCTGAGGTTCCTATCCGGTCTCCCATCAACAGTACACATAAACAAAATAGTGCTTAGCAGCCTAGCATGTTGAGGTAGAGATATAAGGAAAGTCAATGTCTTTGAATAACATTTGGACTAACAATTGAAATTGAGTCATACCCATAAGTTAAAAAATAATAATGATTAAAAAAATCTCTTTATTAAAGATCCATTATTAAAACCTTCCATTTCTGATGATCAAGACTGTTTACTTCTTAAGATATTCCAGTTAGTTTTTTTCTACCATGAAAACCTGCAAACACAAATGCATTGCTGCTCTCTTCTATGGCACTGTGTGACAGTTTCAGCTTTTTGCTTTGGTCTTCTGGCTGTGGATTATCCATAACAGATCTGAGACATGTGAGTAAGAAATTTGTGATTGAATATGCCATATAGTACTCTATACATGTGCAACGGGGCATTTACATGCAACTTGGGAGAAAAGAAAAAAGCTATAGTTCCCACAGTGAAGGAATAAAATGTATTGCTGGAAGAAACTGGATGTGAGTGAGTGGTACCTCCATGATGAGTTTTCAGAGGACGAAGAGATCTTAACATGAGTTTGGATTCTTTTGGCAAACACTGTCTTTGAAATTTGGCCTATCTTTAAGAGAGGTCCCCAGACCATGAATAAGCATTATCATTATTGCTCTTTAATCAACTAAGTGTAGCTTTAAATCATTATTCCATGTTGTCTAATGATACAATTGTGTATGCATTTTAGGTGCCACAGTTTTTAATTTCAAGTTTCTGGATTCTATTCAAGCAGTCAGACACCTGAAACTTACTGCTGTGGCGCTCACATCATACATGGATCTAGCTTCATACATTCATGTGTTAAAGTATTCTTTCATTTTTCAGTAACAAACGTCCTAAAATCTTGTAGCATTATTTTAATCCTGTCTTGCGAATGCTGTAACTCTGGTGTAACTGTTTAGAAAATAAAGTATTCCGAATATGAAAGAGTAAGAGAAAATTAAAATTAAAAAAATTCAAGTCTCTTACAACATTTTTAATTGTGTGAATATTTGAATTTTTCAGAGATTAAAAACAGTAATAACATTTTGATCACTATAATCAACCAACATAACCTTTTGCAAGTAAGTAATGTACGGTTTAAGTAAAGATTTTCCAATAGTTGGAATATTTGGGAGGTATATTTGACTCCACTAAAGTCGTGATCTGAAGGTGCATTAATGCAATCTTATTAAATTTCTTCTCATGATATTCTCATTTAAATTCATTTGCTCTTATAAATAAATAAAAGTAAGCTTAAATTACTACCAGAAGGAATTTACTTGTGTATGAATTAAACAAAATCTAATGTCTGTTTAATTTTGAACTGATACATTTTCAAAGTAATGTAACAAGGTTTAACTCATCTTTTAAAAAGAAACATTTTATTTGTTTTATTTCCTAACAGTCACAGCTGTGACAGGACTAAAAAAAAAAAATAAAATTTTGACTTTTTTTAATGTTTTATAATGTTATAATCTAACTTGTTTACATTCTAACTACTTTTGTATATATTATTCATTTAAGAAGAAAACTACTATTCACCTGAGATCACTCTGTTCATAATCAAATCATTCAAGTTATACATGTAAAATTGCTTTGGAGAACTTTTGTGATGTCATTGAAGGTTTTTGTTTTTGTATTTGTTTGTTTGTTTTTTTTATCAGATAGAATACAAATTTCCCTCATGCATAAGTTATTGCAATTATTTTTGAATCATCAGAATATTTAGAAATTCTGAGACTATTCTTAATGTTCTCTACAACATCATTACATCTTTCTGTTAAGGAAGTTAAAGAATCAGCTTTTAAAAAACTATCTAGTAACAGATTCCTAGTTTTAGTGTTAAAGTTTTACTGCTAAAACATATTTGCATGCTTTTAATAGCTTGGCCATTATTATCATTGTGAGCTCAATGACAGCAATATATAGAAAAACTTCATTCTAAACCATAGCTTGCTTAAACTTGTAAGGATACTGGAGCTTCTTTAACCAGCTACTATCTTCCTTTATATTGTATCACTACAGTGATGCTCATGCCTTTCCTCAATACCAGCAAATTTTGAAGTTAATTCTAATGAACTTTGAAAATTAATTAATTGACTTAAACCCTTTATGGACCTTTTTTCATATTAAGTGGCCTTAATATGATTTAGCTTAATTAATTTTCAAAATAGATGAAATTAATTCATATTAAGTTTATTCTGAAACTAAATTACTCTATATCATTATCATAGTTTCTGTATAGACAGGATCTTACTTTCAAGGTCACCTTTTAGCTGTTAGTGGTGATGTTGGTTTGTGTCTTTTACTTTTTAAGTATGACAAGTTGACACACATTCATCTGTAAAAGTGGTGAAGATCATTGAGATTTTAAAGGTAAAATCCCAGCTAGCAGGAAAATGCATAATCATGTAAAGTTTGTCCTTGGTGTCATTGTCCACTGCTCATTATGAATATATCTACTAGTGTTTAGCTGCAGAAAAGGAGCTCCTGAATCACAGAAATGTAATCTTATTTAGAATTTTGGATATTGTTAGTGGAGTCTGAGAATAATTTTAATGTAAATTACATACAAAGCTACGGTAATATTCAGTGCATCATGAGGATGATACTTTCTTTAAGCTTTTTTGGCAGTTACACAATGGCTCTTAAAGTGGCTCTTCCTTTCTGGGAGGAAGGCTTCCTATTTATCCTTCTTGAAATTCAAGACGTTCCAGTCAGCTCGTTTGTCCAGCCTGCCGAGGTCCCTCTGAACAGCAGCCCTGCCCTCCAGTGTAGTGACTGGTCCCCCTAAGAGTATTCAACATAAGCTTCTGGTGTTTTTCTTACAAAAAGGCTCTTTAATAATTTTCAGTGTGAAATGATAACAATTTTTCATACATTTTGTTCTAGAATTTTAGGGATATGCTCATTTATTCAGAGGAGAGCTTTCTGGTCTGAGTATTGACCTACTTTACATTTATATGCATAAATCAGAGTATGTAAATTTATACTTGTATAGAAGGTATACAGCTTTGCAACATCACAGTAGAACTGTTACATGTTCCCGTTATGTGGTCATTCTCTGTAAATAATAGTATCATCAGTCAGAACTTTCACATATGGAAATATTTCTGCTGGCTATTGTAAAACCTTCTGGATGAATGTTCATTAATTTCTTTGCAAGTGTTGAATGCCCTTTACTGGTAGATTTCCCATATAACATTGAATCAAGACGTATATCTGAGGATTTACTGAGTACTTTTCAAAATGGAATGATATAACATTCTAAAATATATTCAGTATATTACATGATAATAATAAAATTGCAAGATGAAAAGGAACAGAGATAATATAACATCTTGTTCACTAAAGAATAGAGACATGGTGCCAGAAACTTTCAGTATCATATTTACAAATTTGAACTGAACATAGAAATGTAGAAATGTGCCAATTATGCAAGGGTAGTGTATTTTTCATATATTTTTTGTTACATGAGGAATTGACAGGACTGAAATGACATCTGAACACTAATCCTAAAGTATAGTTAGCTTATTTCCACAAATTTCAGAATAATCCTGATGTTAATCATGTTGAAAACAGCAAACCACCTGGTAAAATAAAACATGTGTTTCAGAATGATGCTGAAACAAGTGTGACATCAGAACAGTAGCAACCACTGTATGTAGGAGATTTGCAATGACGCTTGCAGAAAAGTGAGCCTGTGGAAATCAAGGAGTCACTCAGGCTGGAAGGGACTTTAGGAGTTCAGTTGGTATGAAAATATCTGGGGATGAACGAAGGATAGTATAGTATATGGTTAAAATAACAGCCTTCAGGCATCAGTAATACACAAATAGTAGGACTTATAAAACTTTAGTCTGTAAGGCACAGAAGACTCTAAAAAGTATTCTTGACTATATACAATTCCAAAATGAAGTTTGAAAGAATTATAGGGAGATCATTCTCCACAGAGTATATTAGCTATGTACCTGTATAATATTTTACAGAAAGAAAATAAAGGCAAACCAGATGGGTGGGGTGCAGGGGCAGGAATAAAAAAAAAATTGCCACTCTTTAGTCTCCTGAAATTCAGTTTCTGAATACGGATTATTATTAAACTTCACATGTTAAGATATTGTACATATGATATACTGAATGAATTTCATAGAAGTTCTGGTGTGGTAATTGTTTGTCATTTTGTATTACATACAAGATATCATCCAAACGTGACATTTAAAATTATAAATTATTTCAGTAATGTGGCTTTTATTTTTGCTTTTTTTTTTTTTAATTATTATTATTTGGGGGGAGAGGAGTAAAAACAAATGAGTGAAAGTCAAATTATTATGTGGTGCAAAACCATAAATATTTTGAAATATGTGTGAATATCTCACCTATTTTACTATGACAAGTTATTGAATGTTTCTTCAAATATCCAGCAAAGGTTATTTTTTTCTATTCTTTTACAGTTTGAAAACTATAACATTAATTTCAGAGCGTGCAGTTAGTTAGAAGAGAACTATCTGAAAACTAAAATTACTGAAAAGAAAATTGGTGCTGTTCTACCTCAAAGCCAGACAGAAACAAGGACAATTACTAGATCCAGCAGTTGCTTTCCTCCCCACCCACCCCAGTTATTGTTAGCTATAAGAAGTTGCTGTTTGTACATATTTCTCTTAAAGGCTGCCTCAAAAATAAGCACAATTCCAGAACATTAAATATTCAGAGGTATGGTAAAAACAAAATGAGAAGCGAATAAAACAACCTAGAGTGCTTGCACCTAAGCACTATCTACAGAAGTAGCTGGAAAACTGTAGTTATGTATATGTATACACATACACACACATATCTTGAGAAAACACTGAAAAAGTTAAGACCTTGGGAGTCTATCTAGTCCATCTCCCTGAAGCATGATAGAATCAACTATCCATAACCCATTTCTATCATTTTTTTAATCTGCTTTTCAAAGTCTTCACTAAAGGAGAGTGTGCTGTTTCCTTCGGCAATCTATTCCATGCATGCATTTGAGAGCTGTTTCCTAGTGTCTAACCAGAATCTCTGTTACATCAGGTCAAGCCTTAGTAGTTCTTATATTTAGTCCGTGTACAGGATATTTCTATGCATAATAGAAATATTCCATCCACATGATTCTAAATATTACTAGAGAGATTTTGACCTTTAAATGAAAAGAATGGAATTAAAAATTTATTCTAAAATAGTGGATAGTTTGAAGAGATTTATTTTACCCTGTTGTGAGACGGTTTAAAAAAAATAATAAAAAAGGAAACACAAGGGGTTTTATTCTCTACTGCTGTGCACATTGTATAGTCATTTGTATTACTACTAAGTGTATGTAAATGGTTTACTTTGCAAGTCAATAAATAAATAACAAAAGTGAAAGTCAGCAGAGAATCAGGCTTATAATGTAGCTCTAGGGCTTGCAACACTCTGAGTTTTCCTAACAAAATTCAACTTTGTGTATCATGAGCTGTTAAGTTAGTGACTAAAATAGGGTTACTGAACTTAATGGAATTACTGTGGAACTATAGAAATATGCTACATCTGTAGTTTGAAGTCCCCTTTCACACATAATAAAGCAGGTTGAACATACCGGTTACTTTTCTGCATCAGAAAACTCCTAAAATTTTACTTGTACTTAGAATGGATTTAGTGACAGACCCACATAGTTACTAGCTAGTACTGGTTTTGCCTCACCTTGGAGAGCTCAGTGACCATGTTGTGCACAAGCAGTTTTACAAACAAAACATTGTAGATTTTGGGATGTTTATGCAGTTTTGACTGTGCTCAAAATTTTCCTTTACTATAACAACATTGAAGTTCAGAAATCTCATCTCACAAGTATACCAGTACAGTTCAGTATTTTCTTTATGTCAAGTTGCTTCATGCATTAACCTAAATTTTTCTAACCATTACAAACTATTCCAAACTTTGCAAGCCTTCATACTGTATTGAGCAAGCATTGTTCAACTAAGTTCTATGGAAACTGATTTCACTTTAACTAATACTGGGTCTTTTTGGTTAAATCAGACCCACCCTGTCCTCCATACACTTATCTGAGGTCTACGGCATGGGCACAATGTACTTTCTTTCATCAGTTGTGATACCTGCCTTGGTGCTGGCATGTGTACGACTTGTCTGCCTCTGTCTGTGCTTGTTCAGGGCAAAGGAAATAACTCAAGAAGATTTAACTTGGGTGAACCTGTGTAACGCCTTGATAGTGACAGACTGCGTTGTTGCCAATAGAAGAATTGTTCCTGTATTTATCAGTGGCACAGGTCACATGTCCCAATCATTTTACTAGTAGCTAGATATCTAACTACCTTTGAAAATCCAGGTCTCTCACTTACTGTTGAAATAAGCATTACACTTGGTAGCATCCATTTGCAAGATTGCAATCTCAGTCTTACAGAACTTTTCAAATGTGTTGATACTTAGCTAGAAGTAAGAAGTCCTTGGAAGAAATTCTTTCCTTGATGAAGTCAGAATTGTGACTTCAAAAAGATTTGGAATTTTGTCTTCTGTTTAGAAATTATTTAATTAGGTTTCACATAAAAAAAAAAACAAAAAACCAAAAAACATAATCGCCTTTCTGAAAAACTCTTAATTTACCTCAAGAATTACAAATCTTATAGCATCGTTATCAACAGTAAATGTTACAAGACTTTTTAGGTAGTAAATTTCAACAATTAAAAAAATTAGGAAATGATACATGAAAGCAGCCCACTGTAAGATAGTCTTCAATAATGTGATCATATACCTCCCTCTTTCAAGGAAAGTAAAAATATTTTATAATGATTTCTATTCTCCATATTTATGATGTTGATAAACTATAACATATAATGCAAGCTGTTCATCATTTCTGAAAGTAGAAGTATTCATTTCTGCAAAGTTATCACTGCAGTAGTTTCACTACTGTATTTGACAGCTTTACAAAGAGCATTGTATGCTCAAAATTATCCTTTAAACAATAATAAACAATATTCTGCATTTTCCCATTTGCAGTTGCTGAGCCACAGTAAAAGGAAAGGAAAACAAAAAATTGTGGGAGATACAGAGGACATACATTTTCAAAGTACTACACATTTTTACTGGTATTTCAAAGGATATTGTCAAACTGTGGTGGCTAAAGTCTCCTCCATATTTAGTCTTAACGATGCTTCTTGTTAAGCACACAGAAAACAAGGAGCATAAGATTAATGAATATCTGTGATTTAATGGCTTGCCAATATAAGACATCTGAAGAACAAATAGAGAGATACAATCATGTTCCCTAGGAAAGATTCCAGCTCAACCACAAGACCTTGTGTCTTCTAGATTCCCTCATCACCTGCTCCATTTTCTAACTTCTTAGCCAGGGAGGATACAGGAGAGTAATCCTGAACATTTGCTGCCACCTTTTAGAGCATTCAGACTTCTAATTCTTCTCTTTTCCTCTTCCTTCATTGCTTTCTGTCTTTCTCTCCCCAGATCCCCAATTTCTTCCAATATCCTGCAGTCTATCAGGGAGAGTCTTTAATTGAGAACATCAATGCTCAACCATAACAAGTTGATCCAGTAAGTGTCCAATCTGATTCATATTTCCATATGAAAATTTCCACATTTCTTTAATGGGCACAGAACAAGGAGTGGTCTATAGATAAAAATTAGGTATGTTAGTACAAAGAAAATATCTGAATTAGACAATTGGCCTTAACTTAGGATCATCTTCTCTTTGTCAACTTGTGCATAGTTTTAGGACACAAGTATTTTAGGAAGGAGAATCTTTATAATTTAAATGCTAAGATCAAATTGTGTGTGCTTTACTGAAAATTGTGAATCTTTCCATGGAGATGTCTGAAGCCTGATTCACACTTTGAAATATTGACAGTGTATTTAATTTTTAATTTATGACACATTGTGTTTTGGGATGAAATGTTGCTGGACATGGTAGCTGGAATTACAACTTAACTATGTAAAATTTATAATTTATTTTTTTTAAAAGTACTTTAAATAAATTTGCTTGCTTATTTGTTGATTCATGCTTGCTTAACCACATAGTTTGGTTAAATTACTTAATATAGTTGGTATAAATGAGGAGATCAATTCCATTTTTCATAGAATATTTTTTATTTAATTTCATTTTTTAGTATTTTTCATAATTAGGGGTAAAAAGTAATTGAAATATTATTACTCTTCATCTTTTACTTTAGTCATTGATATATATCACTGATATATAATGGAGAAATCTCTATATAGAACTAAAATTATTAAAACCGTTTTGTCCCTTAAAACACAATATTCCAAAGAGTGCAAATATACACTTAAAGACCTCAAGTAGATTAGAGGGTTTCAATTTTGGAAAGCTGTACTTTATGAAGATAGCAAATAGTATCAGGGAGCCATGCTTCATGCAGTACTGAGTTATTACATGCTTTATAGACTGATTATTTCCAACTCTACTGCGTTTAAAAAAGG
This sequence comes from Chroicocephalus ridibundus, assembly GCF_963924245.1. NCBI lineage: Eukaryota > Metazoa > Chordata > Aves > Charadriiformes > Laridae > Chroicocephalus > Chroicocephalus ridibundus. Next base: position 54,869,377 of record NC_086284.1, read on the forward strand.
AGCATAATTACTCAGCAAGTGTTTCTTAGCTTTAGCTGCTTCATCATTCACTGAATACAATGAGTGCTGGTTGCCTGAATATTGTAAAGTTCTCTCTGCTTGAGATTTCTTTGTATTTTAAAAAAGTCATTTAATATTTTTGTCTTCATAATTAGTTCTGCGTTATATGCTCATTTTCCCTAATCAGATGCTAACTTATTATACTGTACACCATTTTATGTAGAAAGCAATCTTAAAAATGAATATGTTCCTTTGGATAAAGCACAGCTTGCAAAACATAAAACCATCAACACTACAGGGAAATTTCAGGCTTTGTTATACTTGCAATCATGACATTACAAAATCATGGTACGTGCTGTGCTGTTTTCTAATCTATGGTTTTGTTCTTGCTTCCAAGGTTTAATTGGTACAGAAACTGAGGGGGTGGTATCTATCCCGCCTTAGAAGCACTTCAACTCCAGTTGCCCAGCTGTCTTATTTCCTATGTGCATCTGTCTGTCTGACACTGATATAACAGTTTTAATAATAAATCCTATTCAACTGCCAAAAATATGCATGATACAAATACACATATTCAACATATGAATATATGCATATTAGATATACACAAATGTTTTGAAACAGAAAACAATTAGGGTCACAGAGTTAAGTCTTACAAGCTTGGGAATTTTTTTTAATTAACCTTTCAATGCAAACTGAATTCACTTCCTCTTCTCTTTAACTTCTGAGAAGTAGAAGTACATAATTAAATACATTGTGGGTTTTTTTTTCCATCCTGCCCTGCAAATGAGCAGAGGAGACTGTTGCAGACTCTTACTAACATTGATTTTTTGCTGTATACATGCGTAGTAAAAAAAGGAGACTGCAGAGAGAGAATGGTTTTAGTAAAATCAGCTCCAAATCATCGAGAACTCTGTTTCTTCATCTTATTTCTCCTCTTCCATGACAGTCATATATTTTGTTTTATAGGCAGGAATATAGGGGACCAGAAGGAATCTCTTATGTCCTTAAATCCAGTTATATGCCAGTTAAGGGAAGAAATCTCTGCTGGCAAAAAGGCAATCTGCATTCTAATATAACCTGTTTTGTCCTTTCTACATCTAGTAGTGGGTTATTTTCACCTGCTTTGTTTAGAAAATTTCATTTCCAATATAAACTTATTCCAAACAAGTATATATTCGTACATCCTTGTATCAACATGTTTTATTACCCTAGATAGGAATTCTTTGTCACTGGAGCTTATCCCATGTATATTTAAAGACACCTATTACCTCTCCTTTCAAATTTTAAATTGCTAAATTAAGCATATTAAGATGATTTGATCTCCAATCAAACATTTTCCATTCTTCCAATCATAAGAGTATTCCTCCTCTGGACCTATCACAATTCAAATTCACTTTTATAAAAAAAATGCAATCGGAATTTTACATATTATTATGGAGACTGCATTTGTAACTTACACTATGTAATTCTGTATATGTATTACACTATGTATTTCTGTATATGTATTACACTCAGTATTCATTTAGTGTTACAGGAAATTATGTTGTTTGGTATAGCCTAGATATACTTTTATATTTCTACTTTTATCTTTCTTAGCTGCATTACATAAACAATGTCTTGACTTGTGATTGCAATGTATGCTATGGCATGTAGAAGGTTTCAGAAACTGCAAAGTATCGCCATGCTTCAGAGAGGATCAGCTAATACACTATTTATTAGTAATTTCTTAAAGAAAAATTCTAAGCTTGTAAAAGAAGTGGGTTTTTGTCCCCTAACGCATGACCTTCCTTTCTGTATCGTTAAATTTCCATGCATTTCTATTCCTCCCACCCTCAAGATCACCCAATTCTTCCTATGACATTCAATCGTCTTATATATTGATCAAACTTCTTCAGCAAACCCATCTTCAGCAAATTTCATCAGCACTTCCAATTCTTCTGCCAAGACCATTAAAGAAAAATTCAATCAATCCCAAAACTGATCCTTAAGAAAAACTTCAGGTAGCTTCCTCCATTTATTCCCCTCACTTTATTTCTTCACTCACTTCTTATACTAATCAGCAATTTCAGCATTTTACATAAAATTTCTACAAGTGAGATGACATCTACTGAAGTTCATATTCTCAGGATTTACCACATTTCCTATGCTAAAAGAAACTAAAAATCTTACCTAAGAGCAATATTTGGATTTGGCTTGTCTGACACAGCCTGCCTTTGGAATACTCGTGATGGAGTTTATTCCATTCTTCATTTGTCCTCATTTTGAATATTCTGTATTTTTCTCCCTCATAATTTTAATCTAAAACTTAGCTAAATAGTGAAACTGGACTAATAGGCTTGCATTTGCCTAGGTAACTTTTCCTCTATTTCTAGTAGAAGTTGTTACCCTGGAAGTATAATAGTCATATGAGAACCAACAGACACAGTTATTCTCATAAATATATTTGCAATAAACCATGTTAGTTCTTTTTTCAGAATTCTGAAACCAAAATTGTCTATGTCTCCAAGCTGAATTTTCTTTAACTTTGGCATCATATCTATTCATATCAATATGCTTTTACTTTGTAAGTCTAGGTTATCCATAATCTCTCTCTCATCCACAGCGCGTAAATGCCCTTGTGGGTTTGGGGTTGTTTTGTTTGTTTGTTTATATCTTTATATATTTATAACTAAAGAAATAAATTCACTTATTGTAACTCTCCTCGTGAGGTACAAGTCAGATTGACTTAATAATTTTAGGGATTTTGAGGTTTTACCTGGACTTCCAATACTCCACATACTCCAGTTTCAGGGTATGCAAGCTTCGCCAACTACGGTAAAATTCCTGCTTAGTCACAATATAATTATAAAGTAATTATTTATTCTTTTAGATCAGGGAACTTTCCCTACAAGCTTGCTCTCCCTTCCTGCTTGCAATTTAAATCCCAAGCATAGCATCTGAACATTTGATTTAAAGCAATTGCAAAACTCCTTATTTAAGCTCTGCATTTGACCACACCAAGGTTTTAGTAGCTTTTTGTTTCATGCTAATAGATCAGTAGAAGTAAACAAATTATGTCAGTGTTTCCATTATTTGAGAGACATGTTTAAACCTGCAGTTGTGTGTGCTTAGTTTGCCAGGTATATGAGAAATAAAAAAGAATTTGAGCTGAATTTGAAAGCACAGGACTTGATTCTTGCAATCTTTCATCTCAGGTTTTCACCTATAAAATCCATTTACATTTGTGCTGCATGACAACATAAAACTGACGTAAGAATAAAGGATCTTGTTTGTAAGTTCAAAATGCAGTACTGCATCTCCAAATTAATCAGTGATCATGTTAAAGGCTACACTTCATGTAGACACTGAAGAGGTATTAATTTTGTACATCAGGGTGAGCAGAAGTCCTGAAGCTGGCCAGAAAAGAATGAAGATGACTTTCATCAACAATAGCATATCCCCTTCTGTCTTTGACTGCCTTATTAACAGCATAGCCAACAAAGAGTTGATAGCCCAATGGCTGATTAATAGCAGCAGGATCGGTACCATATTTGAAACATATTTTTAAAAGGTTATGCTTGATACAGTGTTTTTACTAGTTCTGAAATGTCAATGACTGAATCTAGTTAATAACAATTTGATATTACTGGAGTCCATTTCCCAACAACATTTCCCAATTACACAATTCTGTTTGCCTAGTTTGGAGAAAAGGGTGCTGAAGGGTGACCTCATTGCTCTCCATGTCTTCCTGAGGAGGGAAAGTGGAGAAGGAGGCTGATCACCTCTCCTCCCTGGTATCATAGGACATATGGTAATGGTTCAAAGCTGCACTACAGCAGGTTTATACTGGACATTAGGAAGCATTTCTTTACTGAGAGGCTCATCAAACACTTTAACAGGCTTCCTAGACAGATGGTCAATGCCCCACGCCTGTCAGTGTTTCAGAAGCATTTAGACAATGCCCTTAATAACATGCTTTAACTTTGGTCAGCCCTGAAATGACCATGCAGTGGGACTAGATTATCATTGTAGGTCCCTTCCAACTGGAACTATTCTATTCTATTCAAATCATGCTTAAGAAAACTTTTAATCTAGAATATTCATATAAAAAACTTAGAAGTTCATTTTAAGGAGAGAAGCTTTATTGAAGTAGAGATCAAATAACTGAACTATTTAAATAGCATTAAAAAAAGTATTTGTGAAATTGTTTGTTCATTATTTGTAAACACAGTCAATTTTAATACATTGCCTAACATTTCTAGTACTGTAGAGGAATTAATGAATCATTTACATATCTAACTCTAGTATAATCATGATACTGTTATAGCACCAGTTCACAATTACTCAATTCATTTTTTAAATGCCCTCACATATTTCCTTGAAGAATATTTGGATTTCTTCAGTTGTCAATATCTCTGGGGTTTTTGTTGTTGTATTTTTTAAAAAAGCAAAACTTATGGTGGAAAGCATACTGACAAGGATAAATCTATCACAAGTTCTTAAACTAAGTGTGCAAATTCCACAGAAGATAATTAGACATCCAAACTGGAACATGTTCAGGGTTTCTGACGGGCCCGTGAGCTCATCCTCCACTGGGAAGTTTATCTGGCTGAGCATATTGTGAGTTCCTCTGCAGAGAAGAACTCCCACAAAGAGAGCCAGGAGTGAAAGACAGGAACTTTGTGACATGCGGTTCAACAAAGGGAAGAGCAATGTTCTGCCCCCAGGGAAAAATAATGCCATGCATCAAAATATGCTGGTGGCTGACTGGTTAGAAAAAAGCTTTTCAGAAAAGGACCTGAAGGTCCTTGTGGACATCAAGTTGAACATGAACCAGCAATGTGCCCTTGTGGCAAAGGGGGCTAACAGTATTGTGGACTGCATTAGGAGTAGCGTTGCCAGCAGGTCAAGGGAGGTGATTCTTCCCCTCCACTCAGCACAGGTAAGGCACAGCTGGAGTACTGTGTCCAGTTCTGGCCCCCCCAGTGCAAAAGAAACACAGACATACTAGAGAGAGTCCAAGAAAAATTACCACTAAGGTGACTAAGGGTCGGGAGCATTTCTTCTATGAGGAGAAGCTGAGACATCTGGGGCTGTTTATCCAGACGAGAAGGCTCAGAGAGGATCTCAATGTACATAAATACCTGAAGGGGGGGTGTCAGCAGGATGGAGCCAGGCTTTTTTCAGTAGTGCCTAGTGACAGGACCAGAGGCAATGGACACAAACTGAAATACAGGACGGTCCTTCTGAACATCAGGAAGCATTTTTTCATGGTGAAGGTGACCAAATATACTGACATAGGTTTCCCAGAGAGTTTATGGAGTCTTCCTCCTTGGAGATATTCAAAAGCAATTGGCTCTAGGTGGCCTTGAGCATGGAGGTTGGCTGAAATGACCTCCAGAGGTCATCAAAAGGGGATTATTTTTTTTTGTTGTTTTGCTTTGTTTTTCTACAAACATTTAAGTTCTTCTGTATTATCTTTCAGAAAAACATAATAATATTGCAGTGGATTGTATCATAATATTTTTTTACATTTTCTCATTTCAATCATGCAACAGTTAAGAGGAAATTGTTTTGGGTTTGGTTGGTTGGGGTTTTTTTAAACTCCGTAGCACTTTATGAGTGCCAACGAGTTCAAAAACAAATATTACAGTTCAAATCACAAACTACTTTCTTAACAATCAGTGTCATTGAGGACTAGCTGTTCTCCAAGTTGTAGAAAAGACTGTATGTCTTCAATTTTGAGATGGAAGAATACAAAGCAACTTCTTTGCCTCGTTTACCAAGAGGGAGCTGTATCATTACCAGCATAGAATGTGAAGGCTGAATATTTAACAGAATGAAATGTCAACATTAAGGCCTTTAATGTGACTTAGACAGTCCTGTAGCAACTCTTGCCTCTGGGATATAATTTATACTTTATAGATGTATGTATGCAGAAAATCTATTTTTCATTTTCCAAGATGAGCGTTAGCTGTTTCCACCTACAACATTTAATTTTGTATTTGCAAAGAACTACAAGGAGTACCAGGTAAATGCTACTATGCTTAAAACATGTTCACTATATAGAATGCTATATTTTCACTCAAAACATTACAGAGCATGAAAACAGTGCTGAATAGAGCGTTTCTATTTGACAATGACATTTGGTAATGTAATATTCTTTCTAAGAGTAATTTATGAGTAAAAAACACATGAAGTTAAAAATTTTAGTAGTACAAGGCATGTGTGTACCCACAAAATCATGCAATACAGACATCTGAGTGAAAAGTAATTATAGTTGTACAGACTTTAGATACACAGAATACTGAGGATTTTAAGATGTATAGTATGTAACCTATCTATCTCAAGATTTTTTGTACCACTATTAAGATTGGAATTTTCAAAGTGTTTATCCATGGACTAATTCTACCTTTTATATATATCTGTATATGTATATATTTGATGGATAAGAAGTATTAGAGATCTAAGCATGATACAAATGATATGGAACAAGGGGTGGAAGCTTACCCTGGTGGGCTTGAGGGAGTGTTTGTCCCCTTCTCAGACACTTTTTTCAAGCAGTTCATGAAAAAGTTCATAATTTTTCTCATTTTGCTCAGCTATTGCCTTAGCCATTTCCTCCGTTGTCTCAGCCATTTTTTCCACAGCTGCAACCATGAGGGGACGAGGGAGGCTATCTTCATACTAGCATACACTGTTAGCCACTTCATTTACAGTTGGTGCATCAACATTGGATCCTCCCCAAATCACTGTTGACAATGTATGGGAATACACTGATGGTGCACTCTGCACAAATTTTCTTAGCAAAGATTGTTTGCATGGCATTTCATCAGGGTCTACGTTCGCTTGCTAGTCACCATAAATCACCTCTCACACAGCCAGTTCCCTCAGGTACTTGATACCCTTTCCCATGTTCGTCCACTTACTTGGATGGCATTCAATATTATCTTTGAAGGGTGTCCTGGTTCCGGCGGGCATAGGGTTAATTCGTCCTGGTATTCCATGCCATGTGAGCCATGCCCATCCTGAGCTGCCAGGGGCAGGAAGTCGCCATTTGGAGTGGGATGGGGAATGCCGGGTCCAGTCGGGGAGCAACGGTTCCGTAATCGTGTTTGTATATTCCTCTATCCGTGTTAGTGTTCTTTTCTTGTGCCCTTTGCTGTTCTGTTAAACTGCCTTTGTCTCAACCCAAGAGTCTTGCCTTCTTTTCCTTCCGATTCTTCCTGTATTGGGAAGGCCCAAGCGAGCAGCATGTGGTCCTTTGTTGCCATCCGAGGCTAAACCACGACAAAGGGTTACCTGCTCTTTACAGCTGATAGCAGTCACCTCCAGAGACTGAGAGTGTTTGATTTTCTCTCAATATCTCTATCTTTGGCCAGGTTTCCCAACTGCCTAGCTTCTCTACCATCTAAGTCTATGGAATCAGCTCTATTATTGCAGCATTGGAGCAACCAGGAGGTAAGTATCTCCCCTTCTTGATGCCTTGACAAGTCCTTCCTCAAGTTTCTCAAATCCTTCATAGAGAAGGATTTAACAATTATCTCTACATCTGAGTCCTCCACCTGCGTTGACACCAGCCAAGAAAGACCCTCACCTGGATCTTCATCAGAAGAGGCAGGGGAAGGGGCTGATTTCCTTTTCTGCTTCCTGATCCCTGGGGCAACTTGTACTGGTTCTGTTGGGGTTTGAGTACCAGCAGTAGAAGCAGCTGAAGCAGTGACAGTAGTGGCTGGTGCTGATGCAGGTAACAGAGTAACTTTTACCACATGCTGCTGAGTGGCTGGTGGTGGAATGTCTGGCATGGCCAATGCTGCTGGGGCCAGTGCTGCAGCTTCCCCATTACAGGCAGGGTCAGAGGCTTGGCCGGTGCCAGTGGGAGAGTAGCCTGGAGAGTGGTTTGTGTCTGTGCCTGCTGCAAATTGGCCCATGGGATTTGAGTAGCTGCAGCATGTGTCATACAATATGCACTCCTGCCCCAATTTTTAACACAAAACTACCCCTGCAACACATTCAGGAGAACCAGCAACAAAATCACAATCTTTAGGAAGTAACATTCATTTTCTAAGCAGCTCAAAAGGTTTCCATCCCCTAGCTCTTTGACATAAGCATTAAAGGGCAAGATAAAACTTTCCCAGGTGAAACCAAAAGTGTAATTAGTAATAAAATCCATCATCTGATGTCCAAAATATGCAGGTATAGCCATTATCCAAGTAACCTTTTTATTTCACCCCATTAATCAGAATTTCACCCCATTAATCAGAACTCTCTGGGCACGACCATCCAGCCAGTTTTTAACCCAGAGAAGAGTACACTTGTCTATGCTATGATTCGCCAGCTTCTCCAGGAGAATGCTGTGGGGGACGGTGTCAAAGGCCTTAAGAAAGTCCAGCTAGACAACGTCCACAGCCTCCCCCACATCCAGAAGGTGGGTCACATGGTCATAGAAAGAGATCAGGTTCGTTAAGCAGGACCTCCCTTTCCTAAACCCATGCTGGCTGGCCCCAATCCCTTGGCTGCCCTGCAATTGCTGTGAGAGCTCACTCAAGATGATCCTCTCCATGGTCTTTCCTGGTACCGAGGTCAGGCTGACAGGCCTGTAGTTTCCTGGATCCTCCTTCTGAACCTTGTTGTAGATGGGCATCACATTAGCCACCCTCCAGTCATCTGGCACCTGCCCTCTTGACCAAGAGTGTTGATAAATGATGGAGAGAGGCTTGGTGAGCTCTCCCGCCAGCTCCCTGAGTACTCTTGGGTGAATCCCATCCAGTCCCATAGATTTATGTGCATCTAGGTGCAGAAAAAGATCATTGACTACTTCCTCCTGGATTATGGGTGGGTCGTTCTGCTCTCCATCCTGATCTTCCAGCTCAGGAGGTTGAACACCCTGGGGATAGCTGGTCTGACTATTGAAGATGGAGGCAAAGAAGGCATTAAGTATCTCAGCCTTTTCCCCATCCTTGGTTGCAACTTCCCCCCCCGCACATCCAGTAAGGGATGGAGATTCTCCCTGGCTCTCTTTTTGTTGATGTATTTATAAAAACCTTTTTTTGTTGTCCTTAATGTTAGTGGCCAAGTTGAGCTCCAGCTGGGCTTTTGCCTTCCTAATTTTCTCTCTGTATAACCTAACGAGATCTCTGTACTCCTCCTGAGTTGCCTGTCCCTTCTTCCAAAGGTGATAAACCCTCTTTTTATTCCTAAATCCCATCAGAAGTTCGTTATTCATCCAGACTGGCCATTTTCCCTGCCCTTTAGACTTGCGACACTTGGGGACAGCCTGCTCCTGGGCCTTTAAGATTTCCTTCTTGAAGAGCGTCCAGCCTTCCTGGACCCCTTTGCCCTTCAGGACTATCTCCCAAGGGACTCTCTCAACCAGTGTTCTGAACAGGTTAAAGTCCACCCTCTGGAAGTCCAAGGTGAAGGTTTTGTTAACCCCCCTCCTTACATCACTACGAATTGAAAACTTGACCATTTCATGATCACTAAACCCAAGACGACCTCCGACCACCACATCTCCCACTAGTCCTTCTCTGTTTGTGAACAGTAGGTCTAGCAAGGCACCTCCCCTGGTAGGGTCACCTACCAGTTGTGTCAGGAAGTTATCCTCCATGCACTCGAGGAACCTCCTAGCCTGCCTGCTCTGCTGTGTTATATTTCCAGCAGATACCCAGCAGGTTGAAGTCCCCAACCAGAACAAGGGCTGGCGATTGTGAGACTTCAGCCAACCATTTAGAGAATACTTCCTCATGCCCTCCTCATTATCACTCCCTCATGCCCTGTAAACGCACTCTACCAAGTGGAAAGCTATTTATAACCAAGAAAGTGTGTGTGATGGTGAAGCTGATGCACATCCCTTGCTGTTGGCCACTTTCTCTGACTTTCTGTTTTGACTTTGTTTCTGTTATGATAGCAGGTACTGGGCTCTTGTTGGAGACTCCAAGTCTCTATGAATGTTTCCAGTTACTGATCCATAGGGTGAAGTCCATCAAAGAAAAATAAAAAAAAAAGAAAAGGAAAAAAGAAAAAAAAGAAAAAAGCCTCTCCTTGTGCAAAATAGGTAACAACTTTTGCAAGAGCAGAAAGACAGGATATGCTCCTTGTTTCCTGCCCTCAGAGGTGCACCCCTGGTTTTTTTGCTGCTGTTGCTGTTTGACCAAACACCTTTAAGTGTTCAAGTACTAACTTTACAAACTTTCTCAGTGAAAGACTAGAAACACTTTGAATTTCAATCTGGATTTCAGAGTACATGTCTTCAAGGTTCAGTGCAAACATTCTGCATAACTCTAGGTGAAGTTTTCTACAGGTGGCTAAGCAGAAGGTAGATTTATATAGCTGTAATAAGAACAAAATAGTTATGCTTATATTAAAGTAGAAGGTTTTCAGCAACTATTTTACAAGCTTGCTTGGTCTGAAGTGTAGCATGAAATATGATTTTCAGTGTGAGAAAACTGTTAGGAATGCACAACCAAACAGACTATTACAGCTGGCAGGTAAGAGCCTTTAGGCTCACTGATTTACTTATTAAATGTGTCCTTAATGAAAATAGATGTGTCTTGTTTCTAGTTTGATCAGCCATGAGGTTAGATTTTAAAGTTTTGAATTGGAACATAGTACCATATAAATAGATGGCATGCCATATTGACTCTTCATGCCAGTTTATAAGAAATAAGTAGGATAACAAGGCTGAAATTTTCAATTATAATGGAGTAAATGTACTATTTCTTAGGGTTATACTTGTTATATGCTAGAACTAATATTAGTTATTTTTTTATTGTTCCTTCAAGAATATTGTATTTTTTCTATTAAATTTAAATATGTATCTTATATGCTGCACTTTTTCCATTTATTACTAAAGCAATAAGTAGACTGAACACCTATTAATGTAATCAGAAAAAAATAAAACTTTTACAGTTTAAAAAAATCCATAGCACTTTACTTACTATGTCTACGAATAAACTTATACTTTTTTAGACCAATACAGAATGACTAAACAACTGCAGGATTCCCTACAATTGATATACCTAATGTGATTTTCTACAAAATATTTGTTTGTGAAATTATTTGATGGTAATAGAAACATAAAAAAAGATTGAAAAGGGTGCACTGATTATTTGATCCATATTACCTACAAAACCCATGTGAAAGGCCCTTCTGTTAAAAAGAAGATTTTAATAATAAATCACAAATATAATTAACCACTAACTTCCAGTTGATAATGTGCGTGAAGGAAAAATTTTAGCAAATCCCTAATTATTAAAAATAAGGTTAGAAACTCCAATATCATCTTGTGATTTAGCTTCATTGCTGTTTGGATCTTTGGATGCACAGTATATAGGCAATGGTCAGGAACTTCGATGTTATTGTAAAGGAATAGAAACATTGAAACATGAAATGTCACAATATGAGAAGCAAGAAACACAATGATGTAAAGTTCTAAATTTAATGGTTAAAAATTTAAAAAGGGATTCACAACCCCTTCCCTTCCCTCCCCTCCCCTTCCCTCCCCTCCCCTTCCCTTCCCTTCCCTTCCCTTCCCTCCCCTTCCCTTCTTCAAAGTATCTACGTTGAAGAGATGTGATTACTATTAAGAAGCTACCCTGGCTCTAGCACACAGGCCCAGGACTGTTTCAGACAAATTACAGTGTGCCGGAGTCACCTGCTGCACTTTTAACTTATGCTAAGGGTCTTCATAAATTTGCTGACAATTTTTTTTTCTGATGGTACAGAGTGTTTGGGGTGTTTTTTCACAAAGTCAGAATGTTTATAGATGGAAAGGGCATCTTCACATAAAAGTCCTGCTTATTATCTCAATAGCAGTATAGAGTTATAAATGACTGAAAGAAGAAAATCCTAATAAACATGCAGACAACCACTGTGGTTGAAAAAGCCAGTAACAATTACATGTTTCTGGGAATATGCACATTAAAGTTTATAAATTGTTGACATTATACTCAGGTCTGTGTTTGATATGAAAGAAACTGAAATAACTAACCTGAAGAGTATGTCTGTGTAAACAGGCAAGATTAAAAATCAAAGCACTAAAAGCTGGATAATTTCACTTTCCTTTTCAGCCATTTTGCTTCACAGCAGGGAAGAAGTAGCATTTTTATTAGAAGAGCTGTAGCTTCTTAGTTCCTGGAAGAACATCTTAGTTGAATCCCGTACACTTGACAGCTCTTGAAGCTGAGGATGAAAAATGGTAAAGTTGCCCTTATAAAAAGCCATTTCCCCGCAGGGCAATCACGGGATTTGCCAGGGATGGAGAAGTCGGGATTTAGCTCCCGGTTGCCAGGCAACGGGTAAGGAAGAAGCAGACCTGCTTTCGTAAAGAATTTGAGTGGTCCTCCATGAGTGTTTGCACACAAAGAGCCACAGCTTGAAAACAAGCAACAACAACAAAAAACTATTTCTGCAAAGACAAAATTACTCTGAACATTTTAAAGAGGGAAAAGTTCTGCAGTCCACAAACTACCTCCTGAGATCAATAGAACCATCACTTCTTTTTCCTTTATATGACCTTAGGCATTGGTTTTGTTTGTTTGTTTTGCTTTGGTTTTGTTTTATTTCTTTGATATTGTTGGTGGATTTATTTTTAATTTTTCTCTTTTTTGCCACTTTAATATATTAATTTCCAGAAAGGTGAATTTTTTGATTTGTTTTGTTTTGTTTTTTTAATCTTTTAATACTATGATCACTGAGATGACAAGAGAGTTAAGACTTATTGCTTAAATAAACATGCCTAAAACAGTACATTGAATGCTTCTAACAAAAAAATTTTAATGTCCAGTCTTCTCTCCTCTCCTGCAGAAATAAACAAAAATAAGTACAAAACTAATCCATTTTGAAGTTCCACATTTTGATCTTATATTTTATCACAGAATTTATTACTTTCCATGCTAATCTAATTTACCATATGTGGCTGCATTCTAAGAGGAAAATAAAAGGCTTATCTAAAAGAACAGGTGGTATTTTATGTTGAATTTTTATTGAGATTTGTAAGTATATTACCAGAAGTCATCCAGATATACACAACTGTACAAAAATTGAAATTTAAGTAAGAAATTATGCTATTTAAGAAAACACTGATGTTTTTGTTTGTTTCTTTTGTTTACTGGAATAATTTATAGGTAAACGAATGTGATGTTACACCTTAAAAATGTAACTGTTAAACTTCTCTTATCTTTACTTAACTTTCTGATAAGACCTGGTAGGGGACAAGATAACATTCTCTTCTGCAATAAAACTGCCTGAATGGCAACATTAGAAGGAGTGATATAATTACTATGGAAATTAAGGTGTGGTTTTAAATCTTAGGAGTTAACTAAAACATAATGCTTTTCATCCCCTCCCCTCCCCTCTCCTCTCCTCCCCTCCCCTCCCCTCCCCTCCCCTCCCCAATAAGTATTATCCACACCTGCTTGTAGAATCCGAAATAGCAGTATGTATATTTTAGGATGTGTACAGGGTGCTCTCTGGATTATTTTGAATATTTTAATTCAGTTTAGGACAATTAAACTCCTGTTCCTTTCTATCTTGGCACGTTCTGCATGACATGCGCACAGTTAGTTACTCAGCTACAACCAGGAAGCAGCAGGAATCTTGACCCATAACAACAGCTGCTGCATGGGACCAATGTATCCAATCCGACCATCGCTTTTTAATGAGCTATCCAGCCACAAATGTACTAGAGAAGCAGTAAACATTTAACTACCGGTACGCATTGTGCTACAATTGTTCAGAGCAAGTCAAGACTTCCAAGAGATTTAGTTCGGAGGATGCTGAGGATTTCACGTGAGCTTGAGCACTTAGGTGATCACTTCATCCACAGCACAGCAATTCTAAGAATGAGCCTCTGAGGAAGTTTTCAGTAGAAAACATCAGAATGATTGTTATCCTACATAACAAAGCAGGCTAAGATTTGGCATTGTATTTTCAAGTTTGCTTTCCTAAATATCAGTGATGATATTTAGGACTCTGACTGAGTTTTGTTTCTGATCTTATCCATTCTCATTTGTTACCCCTTCTTTTCTATTACAAGCAAGTCAGATTTATATTTTTTTAAACAAAGAATGCCTTAGCGTTCCTGATCATCCATACATTGAAATTAATGATCTCTATTTTACAAATTATACTCTTTATTAACAGCAGACACCATGGATGATGTTTGAAAAAAATACCTTTGGCCTACGACAAAAAAACACATAGACATAGAAAGCTATTAACTTCTGTCTAAAGATGCTTCCTCATTCCTCATATATTCTGACATAGGCCTAAAGTTTCTTTCTCTGGTGGTTTCTTTGTTTTATATTCAGTATACATTGCCGTACTTTGATTTAGCATATCATTCTGTATAGAGAAAGCATGACATAACTGAAGATTTCATAAACTTCCTCTTCTTTTTGTTTTGTTCACTCTACATAAATTCATGGGTTTTCAGTGTTTTGCCTCATAATAGCTAATTAGAGGCATATGTGTTAATATGAGGTTTTACAAATATTTCATTTCATATTTACTTCAAGCGTGATTTTCGCTGGTACGGAATCACCACTTGTGAAGTCTTAATTTTCAAGGTTTACACTGGTGCTTTTGCACAGGAAATTTATAGATGCATTAAGCTTGCATGGCTGTATGGACTTCATTTGGGAAATAAGAAATTTTACTAAATTTTATAGAATATTGAAAAATGTAGTTCTCCCTTTGTCGTTTAACTGTTTAACTCAGTATTTAGCAATAAAAAATAATCTGCCAAATCACATACTTTTTGTAAAAGTCCTTTATAAAGTCTCTATGTTTCCTCTTCAGAAGACATTACATTTTTTATGCCAAAATGCTAAATAAAAATTTTTTAAACACAGTTGGTGAAATATTTCTAAAAGTTCACAGCCATCAGAGGCATTCAGTAATGCTAATACATTCCTCTTCTTTTCTACCCATGTGTAGAAAGCTTTACTTTAAACCTTGTTGGTTTATTAATTTTTAGAATAGTGCTAGGAAATTGTGCTTAAACATTCTTTAAGTTTTCATTAATTAACCACCTCTTTGCTAAGCTTTTTAGAGTTGGTGGAAGAGGTGCAATTTCTCAGCAAAACCTCCTATATTTTCTACTCTTGTTTCATCCCACCAGACTTCCGGCCCCAAAGGACATTTTGACAGTGATATTTTACTTCGAAAAATAAAAAAATAGACATATATTCTCAACACTTTCAAATCAAGGCCAACCTATTGAGTCTATGACAAGGAAAAGAACTTCTTCATTTGTATCAGTTATTGGTCTTTATGAAAATACTTTGAATATAGAGAAATCACTGAAGCAATAAGTTTTCCATGTAGCAATTCCTGGCCATGGTAAGAAATCACATCAGAAACTACAAATCAGTAATTCTCAATGGTGGGATGTATGATACTCTCAAAAAAGCACAAACTCAGTTTTGAGGAATAACGTAGGAACATAAAAGTTCATTAAAACAGATTCTTAGATCACTTTTTTTTCAGAGACAAAAAAAAATTACAAACAACTGAATCTTTTGTGTTAACTATGAAAGAACTGTTTAGGTAAAATATATCTGTTAATATAAATCTGTAATAATTGTTAAATGAGTTGCAAATTCAGATCACTTTTTTCTTGGACGTTAACAATATTCCAGTCACTGATGCCAGATTGGTTGTAGATAGCTGTTGTTTGCAGGCATCATAATAAAAAGTTAACCAAAATCCTCATGTGAAGCCTCAGAAGTAAAAAATATTTGTTTTTTAAGGGCAATATCTTGCAAGTCTCAAAATTAACTTTGTTTAACAATATGGTAACAGCTAACATAGCCCAAATATCTGCTATCTCTACCTATTCACCTGCTAGATAATTATTATCTTGACACAGTCAGTCTCATGCAGATAGTATCACCTCATTTTGTACTTGCCTTTGAGAAAATAAACAGATTAGACTCAAGGGCATAGAACGTGCAAAATTATAAAAAATATGTGACATTAGAGCTTTGTTAAATTATTTGACAGTAATAGGAACATCAAAAAGAAATTAAAAAAGGAACACAAATTATTTGATCCATACTACTTATAAAGGCCATGTAAAAATGTGTTTCACCAAAAAAACCCCATTATTTAAAACCTATCAGAAAACAGATGTCCATATTAATTTCCATTCATACTTTCATCACAGCCAAAATGTACATTATCTATAAAAACAAACATGGAATTGCAGTCAAGTAATTTGAAACTTGTCTGACAATGACAAACCGGATAAAGTCAGCTCAGTAAAGATACTGTTTTTCCTGTGAAGCTATTATTGCAATGCTTACACATTTGAAATGGAAACCCTAATCAAAGGAGATTAGTAAGGTTTCAAGTGTTAAGGGCATTAATAATTATAAAACTTAACATTTCCAAGGAAAGCAATTTTAGCTCTTTGCATAAGTTTATTCTGCATTTAAAGTGCTAGGAAAAAAAAATCCTTCTATTCTTCAGAGGTGCTGGGAAATTCCCTTAATGGAAATAAATAACTTATTCTGTGGGATAAGGGATATATTTTTTTGTTGATATTTTATTCTTTATCACATTGTTTTCTTTTCACTAGCTTACATTAATCCTACTCCCTGTGGGTGATCTCCTTGTAGAAATGTAGGACAGTCTGCACACCTGAGACTGAGTAAATCTTACACAAAGGGACTTGTGGGCATTATTAAGGAAGTAACTAAGGATCTCAAACAAAGGAAATCCACAAGAAATTATTGGTAGTAATTTGGGAAAGTAAGAGTTTTCCTTCATCTTTTCTTGTTCCAGAACATTGTGAAAATATATACTTGCAATATTTTTGCTTAAAATATATGTAAACGTAATAATGAACATAAATAATTTTTTAATAAAAAATTAAATTCTGAAAGGTGCAAAGAGAGCAGAATGCCTAAGTATTTCTCAGTCATGGATTTTTATTGAAATATTATGAATTACAGAGTTTTCAGTGCATTTAGAAACTTCCCCTTGCATGCTCTCACTTTAATATATCACTCCTACTTTGTGATTAAAAGGTGAAATAAATATATTTTGTAGATTTGATGTGAACCCTTTGTCCCCTTTACAAAGGCTAAAATAATAAGAAAAATCGTCCTCCTCTATTATTTTGAAAGGACAAAATACTTACACCCTGTCCCACTATATATATTTCAGAGCTACTAAGAAATAACGCAAAAGTTGAGATTATCTCTTAACTATGAACAAGAGTCATATATGTATACTAAAAGTTGGGGGGTTTTTGTGTGACTTTGATCTAGATGGAACAAATTCTAGGGAGCAGATACAAAATAGAAATCCTTCTGTTCTTACTATGGATGTAGCAGAATGCAGTTGGAGAAATAGAGGTGCATCTTTACTACTTATATTTCTTATTTGTGCTTCCTCAGTGAATCAGTGCCTTTCAAAATTCTTTTCAACTTCTCTGAATTTTAAATATGTTTGGAATCTCAAATCCTTCCATGAAGAAACTATTTGGCTGTGAACATATACGATGAATTGTGAAGTGCATTCAGCTTTCTAACATAATATAAACAAAACAGACAATGCCTATCCTCATAAAATAATTAAAAACCCAGGTTAACAGAAGAAATCCATCATTCTAGAAAGCATGCAAACATCTTTAGAACAAAGACTATTAAAGAAAAAAAAAAGAAAAACAGAAGAAAACAGAAATTTGCAACTGCCTTGAAGAACAAATCCTTCTCAGAAAAATAAATAGGAAAAAGGGTTTTGTCGATTTGTTTTCTGGTGGGGTTTTCTTTGTGTTTGGGTTTTGTTGTTTTGTTGTTTTTTTTTTCTCAGAAGTGCCATTTCAGGAGAAGACTGATTGAGTTGAAAACAGAAAATGTGCAAAGAAACACTACAAATTAGATCTTGAAACATGTAGTCATTTAAACCAATAACTGTATTGTACTGTACCATTTTTTTTCCTCTTGTTCCCCTCCCTTTTCCTTCTCTTATTCCCTCTTCCACCTTCCCTCTTCTTTTTCACAAATGAGGAGGGCCTACTAACCTGTTACTGAGGGTTTCATTTGGCCACATGCAGGTGTCTATTGTCATCCGATCTATTGTCATCTATTGTCATCCAGGTCAGGAACAAGTCGGGCTTTCAGTTGCCTGTCCAGAGGGGCACACACACTTCCTGGATGCCTGAGTTTAAAGTCACTGGCTGTGTGTGAATTACTGTGAGTAAGCCAGTTGTCTTGGAAGGTACCAGATACCTGTGTGGGGCAACTGAATGACATCCTAAGGGCCTACTTCAGGATGACCTGAATAACTCACTAGGCTCTACTGAAGTACATTTCCATTGACTACAGTATAACTTTAGACCCTAGCTGACATGTGCACACCTTGAGGTACTTTTAGATAACTCAGGCTTTAACAAAAACCCACTCCCAGGTTTTAGACAGGCAAAAAGATGTGCAAAGTCCATTTATCCGGATATTTGATTTATAAAAACTATCTGCAGTCTTACCATCTCCTTTTTTTTTTTTTTTGTTTTGTTTGTTTTCTCTTCATGACAGAAGGGTTGGGATTCAGCTTGCCTAATTTTGGGAACATGATTCAATTGCCTAAGCATTTGCATTGATGGCCATTTGAGATGCACTAGTTTGTCTCTCCATACCTCCAGCTTATAAAGTAGAAGACAACAGGTCTCCCTTAAGTCCTTTGTCATATGTGCCAGCTTTGTGCAGAAGTCTTCAGCGTCCTACAGCATCTCAAATGGCATTAGATGTCTATCTTTAGCAACTGAATCAACCCTTAGGTGTGAACATAGAGATATCTACATTTGAGCTAATCATTGTAGGCTGTCTTCGTAGCTAATGAAGAGAAATGAGGGACAATTTATTTGACTTCCTTAAATAATATATAATATTATGAGATGACTGGCAATCTGTAAATTTGTCTTTGTTTCCATTTGTTATGAAGAGAATCTAAGATGACTAACCCAGATGTAGAGATACACATTTTGATTTATTTGATTTATTGGTATATTTGGTCTACATTTTCTTAGATGACTTCCACTCAAATGTATGAAATAGTTTGCAATCAAACGTATGAAATAGTTTCTTTTGGTAGCATTATCTATGATTGCATAAAGGAGAAATTCCATAATACTCAATAATTTCTGCCAATATATGTTTCTTTCTCTATTAAGAGTGCATTTTCAAAAATTCTGTTCTCATTTATTTTAATATTCTACTTCATCATTCCCTGGACATCAAAAACTTCTATATAAATGGAAGCATTAATATATTTTTTCATTGATTCTGTTCTGATTCACTGAAACTAAAATCAATACATACTACAAAATAGACAGCATAGAGATTATTTTCTTTTTATTAAATAGATGCTAACTAACACTTCTGTGAAATTCAATATATTTAAACTATAGTTTACATGATACTTCCTTTTCAACCTACTCTTACTTCCTATTTTGCCTGGAAACACAGGGGTAATACAGGAATATGCCTACAAGGTAGAAAGGTTTTCACATGAAAGGGAAAAAGAACCTAATCCATGAAAATCCTGCCAATGCGAGGACTTAAGTGCCAAATTGTCCTGATTTCCCACAAGTATTCCAATCTGCTTATTTTCTAGTGCAGACTAACCTGTAGGAGACTAGACTATTTAAGTTGTTCTCCATTTAGCATTAAAATGTCCTAGGAACATGACAACAGGCGCGCATTCATGTTCAGTTATCTGTTTTGGCTACATAACTGCTTATGACTTAGCTTTTCTGTAGTGCCGGCTGCAGTGAATGACTCCAAAAAAGTGCTTAGTGTCTTATGAAGGCTGAAAACATAGCTTTGCTGCCAATATTTTTTCATAACAGATAATGGAAGTGAGTGATTATGCCACGTAAAATGCAAGTCCTCTTCAATTTGAGGGACAGTACAGGATTTCTTCAGTTTGCAGGGTGTTTCTGGGTTATATTGTAATAGCTTGTCCCACATCCCTTTCCCTCTTCATACCTGGTAGGTATGCAAGGGTGACAGTGAACAGGCAAACAGGCAAACAGGATTGTGGCTTCAGTTGTGATAAAGCCATTCTTATCAAGGTGGGGGATGGGGAAGAATGAGATCTTGATCTCATCTGCCAGTTTCTGTTCTATAGACTGTGAAAGGTAAACTTAATACGCTTATATCTTTCAGGGAAATGAGATCCTACTTCTTCGTCCTGCAAAATATCTTTTTTGCATACCATTAATTCAATATTCAGAAACTTCAAATCATATATCAAGAAATTATTAGCTCAGTTTCCTTTAAAAAAAAAAAAAAGAAAAGAAAAATACTGTTGTTTATCTCCTGGGGGAAAAAAAAAAAACCCAAACCAAAAATAACAAACCAAAAAAATCCTTCTGGTTACAATATGCTTGGCTTGTACATGAAAAAAAGGAAGTGAAAGTGTCCCCTAATTTAAAGAACATATTAAGATTTCACGTAGGCAACCAAGTCTAGAGCTGCTAGCAAAGGTTTGGAGATTAAGGAAAAGGAAAGTGAAGGAGAGTTATAAAAATGTTGTCCCCTTGCAGCCTGTGGAGGATCACAGTGCAGCAGACATCAATCCTGCAGCCTGTGGAGGACTCCTCACTGGAGCAGGTGGATATGCCTTTAAGGAAGCCGCAGCCCAAGGAGAGCCCAGGCAGGAGCAGGCTCATGGCAAGAACTGTGGCCAGTGCAGAGGAGTCCACGCTGGAGCAGGTTTTAATAATTTCTTTAGCTACCACTTTAAAAAAAACAAAAACAAAAACATTTCCTACAGTTACTAACAATACATTGTTGAGTAGCAGTTTTGATAAAATATCTGCAGTCTGTGCATACACATAAATAGAAGCAAATTTAACAAAAACATCCTGTAACTTGCTACAACATGGCATCTTAATAGAAAATTATTTCACGGAATTTTTACTTGTAGCTGAAGACACAATCCTATGTAGGATTTTTTCATTTCTTTTCAGTTTAAGAGGATTTTCAGACAACTGTTTCTGTTAGAGAATCTATTTGTATTCTTAGAATTATTTGATTTAGCAGGCTGGCAAATTCAGAACAAGAATAAAAAAAACACTTGATCTTGACACATGAAAGCCTCCCATTCATTCATCACAGAGATGCAGAAAACATCATACAGTAAATAAATCTCCATGGCTCTGTAAATAAGTGTGTTAGAGTAATTACATATAATAATTTGATTGACTTTCAGTACAAATTTCAGGTTCATGAAACTCAAAGTGAAAATGCAGAGTATGAAATCACATTGATCTAAACAAATAATGTTCGGCTGAAATGCTGAAAGATTAAAATATTATTTTTCATGAACTTCCATAATTTTATCAGTAAAGATAATTTGCAATAGTTTAGCTAATCACAGAAGTCTTAATGGTGATTGTTGAAGTGAAGCCAGTGTTCAGTCCTGGGGAACCAACTTATTTTACCAATAAATCTTGTCTTTCATAGATGGAAATATACAGTATTCACCCTGCTAGAAGGTTTTTAAACACTTGCTAATAATAGACACAAGACAGGAAAGACATAGCCAAAGAGAATTCATGATTGAAGTAAAGATCCTACTGCATATACTACCCTATCTTTGACTCCTGGGAGTAGCGTTTCCATGCATGTGCTCTTTTAAACAGACACATACCTCGAGAAAATTTGATGTCTATTTCTAAAGTGATATGTGTCCTTTTCTTCCTTCCCTGAGAAAATATGCAAGCACAGAGAATGTCCATTAATAGGTCTGTGTTTTGGAGAGGAGATCACACAGTATCTTGCTACTCTCCAATAGCACAGTATTGGTTGTAGGTGTCAAGGTTTTGGCAGCAGGGGATCTTTGGAGGTGGCTCCTGTGAGGAGAGGCCAGGAACTGACCCGTGCTGGTCACAGACAGTTACAGCTGGCTCCAACAGACCCACCACAGGACAAAGCTGAGCTCCTCAGCCAAGCTGGTGGCATCTTGGCGAAAACATATTTTAAAAAGGGAAAAATACTATGCAGTGGTGTCTGAGGAGTGAGAAGAAAAAACATGTGAGGAACAATCCTGCAGACATCAAGGTCAGTGAAGGAGGGAGAGTAGGTGCTCCAGGCACCAGAGAAGAGATTCCCCTGCAGCCACTGGAGAAGACCACAGTGGAACAGATATTTCACTGCATCCCATGGAGATGAGCACACTGCAGCAGAAATACACACTGTGGCCCATGGAAGACCTATGCGGAAGCGAGCTTATCCTGAAGGACTGCAGGCCACAGAGAGGATCCACACTGAAGCTGCATAACGGTATGAGGATGAAGGAGCAGCAGAGACGAGCTGTTATCTACTGACCACAACCCCCCATTCCTCATGCTCCATTTGCCTCTTGGTGCTGGGGGAATGAGGTAGAGGAGTTGAGCATGAAGAAGTGAAGTTGAGCCTGGGAAAAAGGCTCCAACTCATCTTTTAATTAGAAATAAATTACAGAACCACAAAATTGTAGGTGTTGAAAGGGACCTTTGGAGATAACCTAGTTCAACCCACCTGTTAAAGCCAAAAGTAAATTAATCTTCCCCAATTCAAGTCTATTTTGCCTGTGATGGTAATTGGCAAGTGAGCTCCCCTTCTTTATCCTGACCCATCAGCTTTTCCGTCTTGTTTTCAGCCTTTGTCCTGTTGAGGAGTGCGAGTGAGAGAGCAGGTACATGTGGGTCTGGCAGCTAGCCAAGGCTGACCCATCAATAGCACCAAAAGTCTATATAGAACCAAGAAGTCGTTTTCCTGCAGATCTATGGGGTGTTTTCTTTCTTGTGTCATTTTATGTTCTGTTGTATAGATGAGAGGAATATATGACTTTAAGTTTGTGAGACATACTTTGCTCCATTATTCTGACTTTTCTTATTCTTTATTTTTTTTTTCTTTAGGATGAAGACTTCCTTCAACATGTTTACCTCCTTACATCTTGCTTCTGGCAGCACAGGTTTTTAACTTTTTCAAGTTTGTCTATTCCATAGGACTATATATCTCTATCTAACATCAATTACTAATAATTTAAAAATATCACCTTAGTTACACCTGCTAGACTAATGAGTTTCTACATACATTTCCCATTATGTGTGTATTCATCATAAGATATTATTTATTTTCTTTCTTTTACTTATACATTAAAATATAAAATATCATATGCTGGATTTTGAATTTTTTAAATAAATATTGCAAAGCAGTTTTTGAAGTGAAATCAATAAATTTTATAACATAACAGACAAACTTTAATGAAAAGAAAAAAAATAAGGTGAATGGAGCACATCCTCAGGACTACAATATGTCATATTTATTCTGTGATATTTGGCATATTTTGTGGGGTAAGAAATTACTGGCATGTATGGATGTCGTAATATGTTTCAAAGTTTTATACATTCAAATAAAAACAAAATTCTTCTTTGCAACTAAAGATTGTCCAAGTTCATTGTCTCAAAAATTTTTAAAGAAGTAATATGGTGTTCATAATAACCTAAATACATGTAATCATTCTTGCCATCACAATAAATGGAAAAATATAATACTATGGAAACATTTGTCTTTTTTTGGAGTTTACTAGTCTAAGTAATCTGTCTCTTGTGTTTTGTGCTTTTATGTTCCCTTGAAAGTGAAGGGAAAACCCTCCTCTTCTCTCCTTCTGCATAAAATCATTCTTCACCTCTTTCTTATGTACTTTCAGGGCTTCAGCAACAACTTCAAGGAACAAATGCCCTTTTCAAGTTTTGAGTCAAAATTGACATCCAAACTCTGTGATCAATGGCCTATAACTTAAATCCAGTGGGTAACATGTTCAAAACAATTGTTGACATTGCAGGTAGACAGTTGAAGCTTCAGTTTGATGTCTGTCAAAAGCTGCAAGCAAATTATGACCCTGTGTTATGAGACAAACTAAATGACTATCTTCCTCTCACCCATCATATTTGTTCTTGACAATCTGATATAGCTGGGTTTCCAACTAAACAATTTTGAAATCCTTATAAAAGAAACTCAGACCAACACATCTACTTCCACATATTGTTGTTGCTGTTCAAACAGCAGATTCTTGTGAATATCCCCAAAGAAAAAATACTCCGCAATATTTCCAATATGGCTGGTTTATTAAGTGTATTGATGGAGCATGAAAATCTTCCTTTTCATTTACTGCAAAAAGAGTATTTCCATGCCTGTGAAAGTAATATTTATTTGCACTGTATATTAAACTGTTTTCTAAAGCTGAAAATCATAATTATGTATGCACTGCACTATCAGTTTCAGTAGAACATTTTTTGTTGGTTTTGTGTTAGAATTATACAAATTTTCACCTAGAAAGATGAATTAGAGATAGAAGGATCTTCTATATATATTAAGTAACTTTTATTTTAAATGAGATTTTTTTATATAAACTGCAACAATCAGTTCAATCAATAGTCTGTGAACCATGAATTATAAGCAAATCCTTCAGAAAAAATACACAATTTAAAGAAAAATGTCCCTTTTTCCACTGGGACATCTATGTATCAAGAACATTTTCCCTGGGATGT
Source organism: Chroicocephalus ridibundus (assembly GCF_963924245.1). NCBI lineage: Eukaryota > Metazoa > Chordata > Aves > Charadriiformes > Laridae > Chroicocephalus > Chroicocephalus ridibundus. The sequence goes on from NC_086284.1 coordinate 54,893,909, forward strand.
TCCTGTCTATCAGGAACAATTTGGCAATAATGTCTGCAATAATACTATGACCTATATCCATACTAGACCATACGTTTCTGTGGCAAACTGAGGCCATTAACATAAGTACAGAATTTTTCCCAGCAGTCAGTGCAGCTGGGGTGCATAGAGGCCCAGAATGCCTCCTCAAGACTCTGCAATGACAGTGGTGGCTGCTGGGCTGTGTGGACGAAAGGTAATCACCCAAAACACAGAGCACAGGGGGAACAGAGGAATGCCAGTCACGTCATCAGTGAAAAAGCAGCTTTCTGACCTGGCTGCTCCCAGGGCCAATGGGGAGAATGCTGAGATAGTTGTAACCACTGTGAGACCCCCAGGAGGCATCAACCAAACAAGCCCTCCCCAAATCACTCTGCAGACCAAAGGGCTTCTTTCCTATGGGGCTATAGGACTCATTACGGGAGGCAGGTGAGGGAGCGTTTTTGAACTGTGTATAACTCCTTTTAGGATGCTTTTAAGCAGATTGCAGGAATGTAAGTGACTTCTTATGTTACATGTTTAGAGGTAGGAACAAAGGCAGGGAAAGGGGGGGATTAAGGAGAATCAGAGAGGAAAAAGTGTTGGAAAATAAAGAAAAAGGAATAAAATGGGCCTGCAGAGTGCTAATGGGTTGTTGGTCTGCACACTTGTTTGACTGAACCTTATTCTCATTAGATCCTCTTTCTACTTCTGTGTGGATGCACCCTGTATTCTGAGTATGTGTGACCATGAGTGAACTTCAAGCTACAACAGCCAGCAAGCAGGCTAAGAGGTCTAAGTAAATGGAGTAGGAACGTTAACGTTCAGGCTTGTAGGTACAACCAGCAGCACCTGGGCAGACCAGGGATAACTGAGGCCAGCTGGTGGATTGGTTGGTTGTCTAAGGCCAGCTATTGTGAAATGTGAGCATGTGTGCATGTATGCATACACACAAACATATATATATTCCACTAACAGAGCTCAGTTTGAACCACCTGATGAGATGGACAGAAAAAAAAACAGTCAGACAGTCCATTCTGTTCATGATTGTGTGAGTGCTGTGTAAGGTGCAAGGGCTGGTAAAGGCAATGTTCTTGGTCTGTGTTACTCTGTACGCTGTTACTCTGGCATGCTGTATATTCATATTATATATATGTCTTTATGTTTCTATCAGAAATTTATACTCAGTTTTGCAACTGGCTGAACCTGCAGATATAGACCCACCACAGCCTTGCATCTATGGGGCTACTCGCTTCAGCAATATTTAGCAGTGACGTGCCATAGCTTAGTCTGCAACACCAGCTGAAGTAACTGTTCCCACCATGTCAGAATCAGACACTACCCCTGAGGGAGGGTGTTGCTGTCCCAGTTTCTAGCAGTGCCTGCTGCTCTGGAAGTACCCTAGCAGTGCCTGGTGCCTCTCTTCAGGGCCTGAGCAGTGGTCTCCCCTCTGGGGTATGTGCTTAGCTTGTGCTGAGTCACAAGCTGAAAGAGCTGTAAGGAGGAGGTGAGCAAGCTGTGCACCATCAGGAAGGGTGAACAGGAGGTTCATGGGGTCTTCAAAGACACAGCCAACAACCCCAGCCCTTGCTCCAAGAACAGAGAGACAGCTGGAGACCACCCTAACAGGGAGCAGCGGATGGAGGCATCCACAATGGAAAAGGCTAGATACTTGCGACTTCTGGCAACACAGCAAAGCTCCTCTTTCTGCAATTCTGCAGTTACTGAACAGTGAGGTGCCATGGGAATGGGAGAGGAAGATGACCTTCATTAATGCAAGCATCAGAGAAACAAAGATATGGAAGGGCAGTGAAGAATGGTTTGGGCATTGCATGATGGGGCAGGTTCTTGCACTTTCCCTGTGAAAGCAACGCAGCTGGGGTCCGTATCAAATGCCTGCACACAAACACAAACATCATGGGATATAAACAGAAGAAGCTAAAACTCTGTCCATAGCTGCAGAGCTATGACCTCACTGGGACTACAGACAGGTGGTGGAATAGGTTGCATGACTGGAGCCTTAGTGGCTGGGTTCAGACTTTTCAGAAAAGATAGGTGAAGAAATGAGGAAGAGGCATTGCGCTCAATGCATTTGCATTGGATGGAGTGCAGGCAGCTTTGGAAATAGGAAAAAGCTACTTGAGCAGTTCATCATGGGTAAGGATAAGAAGAGACATCAGAATGAGTCATAATGATGTGTGAATCTGGTATAGAAAGCCTGATAAAGAAGAAGTTATATGAAGCCTTCTTTATAAAACTGGAAAAAAGCCCTCACAATTGCAGATCCCTTCACTATCTGCTCAAAGGGTAAGAGGGCTGGGTACAAACAATACAAGAGATTTCTGAAGTGTTTGCAGAAAATTTCTTGAACCACATGATCAGTGATTCAGCTATGAGACGTTGCTCCAGCGTTTAGTCACAAATCTTGAAGAACTGCTGAAGATGTGAAGGTCAAGAGCAATCTTGACTGCAGTGACCATGAGGCTGTGGAGTTTAAAACAGATAGTATGTAGCAAAACAGAGGCCTGTGATACCTGTATAATTGCAATAATCAATATACAATGGATTTGCTTTAAACCCAATATAATCTACTCAAATATTGTAATCAAACCCAGTACGTAACTATCTCGTAACAGTGTGGGATAGACATATATAAGTGTTTTATGCAAGTATGTGAGCAATGTGGACACCAAAGGGGCAAAGATTTGTGTAGCTGCACACAGAATAAATGGGAAAACAGTGACACAAGTAACAGAATTTTCAAAATAAAGAATAAAAAAATAAGTAAATGCAAGGGGCTGCAAATAATCAGAACATTTTGTTCAATACAGAAGATGACTTGGCAAAAGTAGCAAAAAGATAAACAACACTGGGAGCACAGGAATATGCTGGACAGCATATCCCTAACCCTTGGGAGCTTTTGGACATCATTGCTATTAACACTCAGCTAGCTGGGATGGAATTTCTGTGAACACATGTAGATGTTTACATCAATTTTTTTAAAAGGATACAGTGAAAAGAAGACAGATGAGTCCCACCTTTGAAGTGCTTATTTCTCCTTATTATCTATAAAGAAGCTTATATGTCAGCATCAGGTCATATAAGTCACACCTTAAGAAATAATTGAATCTAAAAAGATACAGCCTTGAAGATAAAAAGGGACAAAGGGCACTAGAGGGTTAATTATACATATTAAATATGAGATAGGGATATTTTCCACTCCAACCCCAAAATCTCAAATAAAGCAGAACAAAGCAAACAAAAACAAAAAAACCAACCAACCAAACCAAACCAAAACAAAAACACACAAAAAAGCATTAGACAGGATCTGCTTGCTGTGGTTATTTTGCAAGAAAAGTTCTGTTCTTGTATGTGGTAAGTGCAAGTGATATGTTGTGCAATATCCAATAGAGTACGGTTAAACTGTTGGTTAAGATGAAGAGTCAGATCTGAAAAAAATAATGAGGCAAAGTTCCTGAAAAGAATACTTGCCTTTTGGGGAAAGTGTAAACAAACATTTAAAATCTCTTCAAAAGCTCATTGGAATTCATCACACATTGGGCAAAATAAAAACAAATTCAGTGATTTATCCTGGAACAGATCTTCCAGGTAATCAGAGAAGAGCAATCAGACAGACAAATAGAAGTGCTAAAGTTAATTTCGTTATTCGAAAATTGATAGTTTTGACGCAATTATTGATTTTTATGGCAACTGATCACCTGATTATCAGTTTTGGAGGACTTAATAAAGAAATGGTGACAAACAAAGGTTTTCTGTATTGTTCATCACTTATTTAAATAAAATTTTAATTTCACGTGTATATATGCACACTAAACTGCCACTCTTAAATGGCAACAATTGGTGGCGACTTGCCAAGCAGATTGTTTCCTAATCTTTGTAGAGGTCTTTTAAAGAAGGCATTTTAGCATTACTATGAATTCAAAAGTCTTTGTTAAATGCAGTAGGGAAGTCCATTTGATTTCACTGTGTTGAATGCGTTGAGCATCAGTCTTTCCAAAGCACATGGTTGTGCCATTCATTCAGCACAACTGAATCAACTGCTCATCACTCAAAAGTTTGTTTATTGCTTTCTCTCTTTACTAGTCCGATTAATGATTTCTTCAGGCTATTACTATTAAAAGCTTACTACTATTAATTAGCTTGGAGAAGAGGAGGCTGAGGGGAGATCTCATTGACCTCTACAACTACCTGAAAGGAGGTTGGAGAGAGGTGGGTGTTGGCCTCTCCTCCCAGATGAATAATGACAGGACCAGAGGAAATGGTCTGAAGTTGTGGCAGGGGAGGTTTAGATTAGCTATTAGGAAGAATTACTTTAGTGAAAGAGTGGTCAGGCACTGGAAGAGCCTGCCCAGGGAGGTGGTTGAGTCACCATCCCTAGAGGTATTTAAGAAACGTCTAGATGTGGCACTTCAGGGCATGCTCTGAAGGGCAGAGATTGTAGGTTGTTTGTTTGTGGTGGTTTGTGATTTTTTGTTTGTTTGTTTGTTGTGTGTATGGTTGGACTCAATGATCTCAAAGGTCCTTTCCAACCATGAAGATTCTATGATTCTATGATCCTATGATCCTAATAGAAGCATTATTTTAATGCTACTATTTAGTGCTGGGGACCATTTCTCTTCATTTGCCTATCTTCTTACAAACAATTTTGTTTAATCCCATCATGTCCCTTCAATTTAGTCTTCTTCCTTTTGTAGGTTTTGTTGTGGTGGTGGTTTGTTTTGTTTGTTTGTTTGTTTGTTTTGTGTTGTGTTGTATTTTTTCCTTTTCCAGATGTGGCTTCATTAGTAAATCAACACATTTGATCAGGAGCTAAATTAAATTAGTCTATGAAGCAAATGTTTATGCAAGGTTTATTGTGTGTTCTGCTAATGTCCCCTTTGGTGTCCTTACACTGCAAGGGAGCTTACACTGTAGGACATAACTATTCTTCCAGAACATCTGCACTTAAATGCTGCTAAGAGTTTTATCTGAAAAAGCAATAAAACTAAGAAGGACCCTACAAGACTAAGTAAAACTAGAAAGAAGATACACTGGGTTATTATGTGGGACCATAGGTAGGCTTTTAACTGCAAAAATGTAATGTGATGCAAGTTAAGGTGGCCCCACCTTAATTTGGATGCATTTATGCATACATTTAGGGATGCATTGTATTTTATCCTGATAGCAAAATTCACTTTCTAAAAAATTACTTCCTGTGACTACATGTTGTCTTGTTCCTTCATTTCAGTTTCTCTCACGAGTGTGTTTCCTCATTACTTTCTTATATCTCCTACTGATATAAACACTGTTGTTTGGTTCCTTTCTGTTATTTTCTCTCTTCACAAGCATCATTACACAAGTCATACCAGCAAACTTGCTATCTGAGGCTAAGGATCCACCTTCCCAAAGTACTCTGTACTACTTCCTTTTTTTCTAGTGGTTTGATTAATCAGAGAATAAGTTTACAAGCTACTGAAAAACATTCTTGAATATATTGTCTTTTCTATTTGGATGTTAGCATTATAAGCCTTCCCTTTAGCAAATTTCATTTTCTAGCACTCTGTGGCTGCCCATAAAAGGGGTAGCCCATAACTTAGTAGCTTCATTCCTCTTACTCAGTCGCTCACCAACCATTTCTGGAATTGTCCTCAGTCATACCACTGTTTCTCTTAAGACTGAAGAAATCAAAAATTGTTTCATAGGAATATATGCTCCTTTACAGTTATATTACAACAGGAATAAAGACAGGTTCACCTTTGGACGCCCTTGGAAATACTATAAAATCAGAAATAAACAAAATAAAATAAAATAAAATAAAATAAAATAAAATAAAATAAAATAAAATAAAATAAAAAACATCTCGTTTTGTTTCTTTGTTTAAATAAAATCTAGAATTTTTAAAAAATAAAATAAAATAGCTTAGTTTACTATAATAGAGATTTTCAAAGCAGATTAGCACTGGGACTAACAATAAAGCAGGGTAAAAAAGTTACCATGTATTAGCAATCACTGGATTCTATTCTACTAGGGGATAATTTAATAATAATCATCATCATCATCATCATAAACAGTAGTTAGGAAACTTTGCTTGCCAATTTGGTCTTCCTCATGCACATAATAAATTGTCACATGATATCCCACACACGTCTGTGACTGAAATATATCTAACATATTCCTACATTTTTGGGAACAAAGAAAAGAAACACAAGGGAAAGTAGAAAGAAACAAAAAAAGAATCAACAGCAAATAAACAATGTCTGGAATGAGACAAAAAGATATCTGCTATTTGTAATCTCCTCTTCATTTTGTGAATGTTGTATATGCAGTTGTTTTGTTTCCTTTTTTTTTATTTGTCTCACTTTTTTTCTGAAAAAAAAAAAAAAAAAAAAAAGAAAACACCCTAGCTATTTCATGTTCAATTCAAATGCACCATACTATTGAAAAGGCACGCAGTGTGCTCTCCCTGGGAGAGTTGATTTCCTTTGCTTTGTTTTTTGTTTTGTTTTTCTCTTCAGCAAAAAAAGAAATGTAATTCAGAATGAAACTTTCTGGTTATGCTTTGTGTTCAAAAACAGTACAGCATTCAGAGTGGATCATTAATGTATTTCTTTTATGCATCCCTCTCATAGACTAGACAGGTGAACGACTCTGAGACTATAAGGAATCCATTCCCATGGTATTGAGTGGTTCACGTTGTCGTATAATAGGATGTACAGTGATGCTATAGTCTTCAATTCAATAATTCTCAGAATTATTATGATCTGCTGAATTATGTATTCTCTGTAGGGAAGGTAGACTCAGAAGTTGTAAGATTGTATAATACAACTAAAGTATGGTTTAGGTTGGAAGGGACCTCTGGAGATCAGCTACTCCAAACACCTGCTCAGAGCAAGGTCAATTAGAGCAGGTTTCTCAGGACTGCATCCAGTCAAGTTCTGAAAATCTCCAAGGATGGAGACTCTACAACCTCTCTGGGCTATCTGTGCCAGTGCTTGGTCATCTTTACCATAAAAAAAAAAAAAAAAAAAAAAAAAATATTCTTATGTTGAAGTGGAATTTAGTGGAATTGAATTTATTCAGTCATTCTGTCACTGGGCACCACTAAGAATCTGCACCCATAGGTCTCCCCTGCACAATTGGCTTGGCATTAAAATATGCAGCAAAGTGGATATCATAGCAGAAGACGTGTCACAGTAATTGTGTGTGTAGTGAATACTTTAGTTAGCTATAACAATAGCATTGTGTAAAGAAAAATTAAGAGAAGATAGCAGGGAAGGCATGATCAATGAAGACCAGGTACAAATGTTTGTAAATGATCAAAGGCAAAGAACACATATAAATATTATCAAAAACCAGAGGAGGTCCCTGGTGTTGCTCAAATTGTTTCAGTCTCCTAGAGACTTGCCTTGGGCTATCTCACCACTGTGCTCCTCGCTTCAACAGGACAGAGTGAAGGACAGAGCGAACAGTCAAGTTCTTTGTTTTCCCAAAGAGAAATCCTGTAGGTCTAGAAGAGGAGTTTATTCTTTCTGAGCCACATTTCATTCAGCAGATGCTGCATCTTTTTATTATTTTTTTTTTTTTTTTTTAAGCTGCCTGTAATCTGTGTATGATTGTGACCCAGATCACTGTGCTCAGGTCACGAATTACTAGCTTCTCTGCTTCATCTTCCTGTTCTGTTCTGGCCTTAGCCCTTCAATATAGTTCTTGCTGCATGATAATTTGTTAGTATGCAAGAAGCCAGAAATAAACTATGCCTGTGACAAATGCTGTGTAATGGAATATTACCTTATTACTAGGAAGTTGATGTCACAAACAAGAATGAAAAACTCTTCGAGCAAACTGGCAACTTTTATGGCTTCTTTATGGTTTCATCATGAACTCTGAGAATGTGAAACTTGACTTATTATTCTGGACTTTAGAAAAAATACCTACAGCTACAATATCATAGGTTAGTCTAAAATCAAAGGCACCATTTTAAATCATTCAGCTTTCACTGAACCTGTAAAACAGCTGTGCTAGATGTGTAGCACAATTACTCTACAGCTATGCTACCTGGATCCTTTCACCTTTTGTCTGTCTGACCTAAGCATGTAGATGTAAGATAGAACTTGCTTTCAAACAACTTGGGAAAAAAAAAAAAAAAAACCAAACCACATTCAAAGTCATAAGATTGGCCAGTAAATTCAACTTTGCTGATTCTGAAAGGAATCTAGTAAAATAGTTTAAACTATATGATTCACTTTAAATTGATCAAAGCTAGGGAAAGGTCAATCCTAGTCTCTGTGTCTGGATCTCATGCCATATTTCACATAACATACTGTGTCACCCTCACAATCTCTGTAGATCTGTGCTTTATGAAGAAAAAGAAGTGTCTGTGTGGCTTCAGAACTGTATGTGTGGTTTGTCATATCTCAGGAAGTATTTTCTTATCATTTCTCGGTGGTCATGTTTTAATTCTATTAGAAAATAGATGAACTAATTAATTTTCTCATGGACAGTTTTGAAGAAGGGCAACTTGTATACTAGAGTTTCTCACAATTGCCTCATATATCTATATTTTATTTCCAGAAAGAATTCTCAACTTTTACCTGAATCTCAACTGATTCTTAAATATGCAATGGACTTTGTGTTGAATTTTTTTCTGTCTGCAAATACTGACATCTCACCAGTTTTTTATCTCTCTTTTTGCTACTTGTTCTTCTGAGCTTACGGAGGCAATGGATTCATTGGAATTTGCAATATACTAAATTCCCAGTTGGTGAAATAATTTGTATCAGAAGTTGCAAGAATAGTCCTATAAAAAATAGTAGTTTATTTGCATGGGTTTTAATCTGAAAAGTTATCTAGTAGTCTAGTGCTAAAAACAGTGGAGATCGTGTGACTGACCAAGCAAATAGAACACAGAATCGAATATTAACCTTCCTATCGTCCCTGACCTTAAATTTGAGAGATATGGATTTAATACATAAGCTATTCCATGGATAAGGAATTGGCTGGATGGCTCTATCCAAAGAGTACAGTAAAGTGCTCAATATCCAAATGGAAACCAAGAATGAGTTGTATCCCTCAGCAGTCCATATTGGAACTGATACTGTTCAGTATCTTTATTAATGACATAGACAGTGGGATTGAGTGCACCCACAGCAAGTTTGTGGATGACACCAAGCTGAGTGGTGCAGTTGATACACTGGAGGGAATAGATGCCATCCAGAGGAACCTTGACAGGTTTGAGGAGCGGACCCCGGTGGACCTCATGAAGTTCAACAAGTCCAAGTGCAAGGTCCTGCACCTGAGTTGGGTCAACCCCAGTATCAACAAAGGCTAGGGGAATTAAGGGATTTAAAGCTTTAGCCTAAGAATGTAACCATCTTTATAATTTCTATATGTTAGCTTTCACCATCAGAATTATATCTGAGAAAACATAATCCTATATCAACAGTGTGGAAGGACTGTGGGATGTAAATATTTCAACTCAATCAGATAGAATAAGGACTAAAACATTCTGCTCTAATATCTGTCCAACCAGATAACTACCTATCCAAAACTCACTTTTTTTTTTTTTTTTAGATGGAGGAAAAGTGCAAGTAAACAAATAAAATAAAATAAAATAAAATAAAATAAAATAAAATAAAATAAAATAAAATAAAATAAAATAAAATAAAATTATATTTATATCTTTTATATATTTTTTTATTTTTTCAAGGTGACACGGAGTACACTTGGTAGGGACATATAATGTTCATAGAAACTTCTGAGAGCAGAGAACATGCTAGCTCACACAGTGAGGATGTCACAAGGTATCACATTTAAAAAATCAAAGTGAAAGCAGTCTTTTGGACATTATTCTGTTGTGTAAGAGAAGCAATAAATTAGAGAACTTGTTATAACCCACAAACCAATAAAAGTAATTTTTTAAAGAGTTTATGAACCACTTAAAGTAAGTAAAGTTTACTCTTGGGCCCCGATGGGATGCACCCGAGAGTGCTGAGGGAGCTGGCAGAAGTCATTGCTGGGCCGCTCTCCATCATCTTTCAAAGGTCCTGGAGACCAGGAGAGGTGCCTGAGGACTGGAGGAAAGACAGTGTCACTCCAGTCTTCAAAAAAGGCAAGAAGGAGGAGCCGGGGAACTACAGGCCGGTCAGCCTCATCTCCATCCCTGGAAAGATGATGGAACAGCTCATTCTGGGCATCATCTCAAGGCATGTGTAGGAAAAGAAAGCTATCAGAAGTCCTCAACATGGATTCACCAAGGGGAAATCATGTCTGACTAATCTGATAGCCTTCTATGATGGCATGACAGGATGGATAGATGAGAGGAGGGTGGTAGATGTGGTCTACCTTGGCTTGAGCAAGGCATTCGACACGGTCTCCCACAGCATCCTCATAGGGAAGTTAGGAAGAGTGGGCTAGATGAATGGACAGTAAGGTGGATAGATAACTGGTTGAAAGACAGAGCTCAGAGGGTCGTGATTAGGGGCACAGAGTCTAGTTGGAGGTCAGGGACGAGTGGTGCTCCCCAGGGGTCAGTACTGGGTCCAGTCCTCTTCAATATATTCATCAATGACCTGGATGAGGGGAGAGAGTGCACCCTCAGCAAGTTCGCCGATGACACAAAGCTGGTGGGGGGTGGCTGACACACCGGAAGGCTGTGCCGCCATACAGAGAGACCTGGACAGGTTGGAGAGTTGGGCGAAGAGGAACCTTATGAAGTTCAACAAGGGCAAGTGTCAGGTGCTGCACCTGGGGAGGAATAACCCCATGCACCAGTACAGGTTGGGGGCTGACCTGCTGGAGAGCATCTCTGTGGAAAGAGACCTGGGAGTCCTGGTGGACAACAGGATGACCATGAGCCAGCAAGGTGCCCTTGTCGCCAAGAAGGCCAATGGCATCCTGGGGTGCATCAAGAAGAGTGTGGCCAGCAGGTCAAGGGAAGTCATCCTCCCCCTCTACTCTGCCTTGGTGAGGCTGCATCTGGAGTACTGTATCCAGTTCTGGGCTCCCCAGTTCAAGAGGGACAGGGAACTGCTGGAGAGGATGCAGCAGAGAGCTACCAAGATGATGAGGGGACTGGAACACCTCTCTTATGAAGAAAGACTGAGGGATTTGGGTCTCATCAGTCTGGAAAAAAGAAATCTGAGGGGGAATCTTATCAACACTTATAAATACTTAAAGGGTAGGCGTCAGTCAGGCGTATGGGGCCAGGCTCTTTTCAGTGGTGCCCGGGGACAGGACAAGAGGTAATGGGCACAAACTTGAGCATAGGAAGTTCCACCTAAACATGAGGAGGAACGTCTTTCCTTTGAGGGTGGCAGAGCACTGGAACAGGCTGCCCAGAGAGGTGGTAGAGTCTCCATCTCTGGAGACATTCAAAACCCACCTGGACGCGTTCCTGTGCAACCTGCTCTAGGTGACCCTGCTCTGGCAGGGGAGTTGGACTAGATGATCTCCAAAGATCCCTTCCAACCCTATGATTCTATCATTCTAAGAAAAAAATAAACTAAATAGCAATAACTTTCATAAATATCTAAAAGAAGTGTTCACAGGACAAAATACAGTACAATTAAATCTTAACAGGAGCAGCCATTTGTTTGCATGTTGCTCCTAAGATTTAACATGCATGATAACTGTTGTCTGGCATAAAGAGGAAATCACATTTAGGGAGTTTACGTTAAATATGAAATCATCTTCCTCTTGGTAGTCCAAACCGGCATGTACAATCTTGCAGCACTTATATGACAGAGATAGGAGACATTTATCATTTACTTCTCAGTAGTAAACACAAGAAGATGAAGAACCCCTCAAGAAAACTCTTATATTTTGTATTGCAGTACTTGTTATAGGAAAGGATGATGTGTAGCATTTCTATTCAGACAAATGCAAGCAGTACCAGGTTGGACAGTGGTCATTTTTTATTCTTATCTCTGCCAAGTAGCATTCACATACAAGTTCAGAGACAGTGGTCACTATTGCGCATAAGAAAATACTCAGCAGTATTCATATATGGTCTTAGTTAAAGCCTAAGAACCAGCTTGGAGCAAATCTTGATGGAGGTCTTTAGGGAAGAGTAAAATGAGACAATCTCATTTTCTTTTGAGTAAGTGGTTCGAGGTGTCCTGAATCATAGGATTTGTTAGAACCCCTGTTATCATCTATGTGATGATAGAAAACTCCCGACTGACCTAACTTTCATGAATTTGTTCTATCCTTTTCAAAGATTCACTCTGTTCATGTCTACACCACCTCTGGCAAAATGTATCAGAGGCAAATTATGCAGGTGCTATACATGAAAAATGTTTCACGTTTGTTTTAAGCTTCAATCATGTAATACTTCCAAGTTTTTGCACTGTGTGACATAACATACAGTGGTTTCTGGTTCACTTTGTGTATGTAGTTCCTGATTTTATAAGTGTGTATTATGTATGCTTCAAACACCTCTTATTTACACTGAAGAATCCCTTTCAGTTGAAGAATACTCATCAAAATGTTGTTTGTTGCTACAGTTTTCTTAATTATTTTTGTTTGTTCTTTTCTCTTTTTGTTATTGAAGTGGTGAAAACCATACATAGTCAAGACAGAGGTGATGAATGTATTTGTTCACTGTCCACTCCATAATAATTTCTACTATTTTGTATTTTTCTCTTTGGTTACCACTTCATAGTTAACTGATGTCATAAAATAACTATGTAGTCAACATCTTTTCTAAGTTGCCAACATTTTTAAATGTCAGTCATAAGAATACCTCAGAAACAAGGGGATAAAGAGAGCTGTGTTTCCTGAGAATTAACCTGTAGCTTTCATAGGATTGCTTTTTTTTTTTTTTTTTTTAACAATCTTAGTCTGATGCAGAGCTTAAGAATAGTAGTAGGAATATACTGTAGAAGTTTTTTTCCAAACTTTTTTTTTCCTCTTTAAATAACTGTTAAACTGAAAAAAAAAAAAATTAAGGCTTCAAATTTTAATTTGCAGTGCAACTGAGACTTTTCTTTCAGCTAAATAATGAGTGAAATAACTTCTTATCTACAAAAAGTCATATCTGTGGTCCACAGCTGTGATAATATTAGTTTCCCCAGGAACTGGTTAGATAGTGTGAAAAATTTAAATACGTTAACATGTATAATGTAATGTAAAAAGAATAAAAAATAAGTTTTTGAAATAGAAAAGAGAAGTGAGATCCAATCTAATTTAAACACCTGCATGAAAACTGTAGCTGTCTTTTGAAATTATATTGCTTTTAAAATTTTCCTTGATCTTCAGTATTTAATCAATAGAGACATTTGTCCTGGTTTGACGTAAAACAGAACTAACTTTCTGCTCAGTAATTTTACTTCTTAGCTAGGCCTCTTCTAATGCTCTGAAATTAACGGCATGTTGTGCCAAAACTGTTCATTCTCAGAGTGATAAGACCAACATTTACAATTTGTGCCAGGGAACGATAGACAGAGAGGGTCTTGCTTATACTTATTGCTATAACAACCAAGGTCAGCTAATTTCGTTATTTGTCCCATTGGAGGGTTGGAAACAGAAAAGTATAGAGGTGTCCCACCTGCAGGGAGGGGCGGACAGGACAGGTGACCCAAAATTGATCAACAGGATCAAACCATTTTGTTTATTTCTACTTCTAAAAAAGCTTCTCACAAAATTGTGTATTTAGTTATATTGCGTATATTAGTTATATTATATTACATTTTTAGTTATATAAGTGCTACCTAGCACTTTTTTCTAGTAATACTATGTTTCTCAAAGACTAGAATTTGTTTAGAAGTTTTCATTAAGCATAACAAAATTGATAAGCATAATGTTTGGATAGTGTGCCTGTTTCTTAGGACAATTAACAAGCTTTAGATCAGTAAGTCTGATTTACTAAAAGATTACCTTGCTCAAGCAGCACATAACTTTCACATATGAAAGAGTTTTTTCAGAGTCACATTTTGCCACAGATCTGACGTGTATTTCTTTGAGCATTTAAATAAAAGATTTATTATTCCCACAGCACTTTTATTGCATAGCTCCACCCCTTTCCTATCTGATTTGTACTTCAAAACTTAGCATATGTGCTACTGATCTTTTCAGAAAACAGTGGAAAATTGGTTGCAAGGCTTATTACATTCACAAATACATTTTGACTATGTCCTGGGTCATAGTTCCTGCATGCAACAAATATCTAAATAAATTGCAATCTCTCTTTACTTGTTTCTCTTTAACATTACAAATATATATGGCATAAGATTGCATTTCTTCCAAGAAAACCCTATTACCTTTCACTAAGTTTTGGTATTTTGGGGTTTGCTTGTTTCATAGAAATAAACATATTATGTCACTGCTATAGACACAGATTTCTGCTCCCCTGTCCTTGAATGACATATCACCCCTTACTGTATTTTAAAGTATTTACAGTAAATACATCACTCCCTTTAACAGAAATTTATGTGGAAATTTTCATATAAAAAGAACGACAGACTTTCTGCCACGAATATTGGGGAAAAAATTGTAAATGTGTTATTTTTAATATTTTGGCACACTGTTATTAAGTAATTCCAAATTTACTTTCATAGCAATCAGCTTTCCCTTCCAGTCCCCCTTACAGTAAAGACCTTCATGGAAATACACAATATAAGTGATAGGGGGATGCATTCCATAAATCCTACTGAGATTTTGGGAAAGCACAAAGGATCTTATTATGATTAGTAGTAAACCAATTGGGGGGAGGGGCGGGGAGGAAAGGGGAGATAACAGAAAGAGAAAATATTAAAAAAAAATTGTGAAGAACAAATGCCTGAACTCTATGAATTCTTGAATGCATAAGAAAATATGATTTTAGATAAATTTTTCATGGATCAGCAAATACGATAGCAGCTAAGAGGGCCCAAATTCTTTGGATAAAAAAGAAAAAAGGCTGAAGAAAATTATAACAGATTTGACTGGTCTACTGGTAATGATGCTATAGAGAGAAAAACTATTTTGGAGAAAAGCATGCACTGCAAAATTAAGAAAAACCTTGAGGAACCTAAAGTCTCTCTGGAAGCTGAGTGGATCTTCCTGCTGATGTTGTCCCAAGCCCTGGCACTGAACATCCTTCGGTGCAAGCTGAATCATGAAAAAGCACCCTTCGTGCAAGCTTAGGCTTTGTTTCTTTTTAACAAAACCCTGAGAAAATGAAATTCAGCCTTTTCTGTATTTGACACTTCACCATCAACAGCTACAATGGATCTACAGATTGTCCTTAGTGTGGCTTTAAGTAGGCACAGTGAAAAAAAATAAACATTATTTTTATTCACTTATATCCAGATGAAATGAGATATGATGGCATATAATATCAAAGCCTAAACCAAAATGTTAAGCATGTGCATCACTGGTATAATATAAACCTTCTTCAAATGTTTTCAAAGTCAGTGGAAGTCTTATCATTGACCTTAACAGTTTTGTAAACTGTCTCCAGATTATTATTTTCTTATTACTATTTAATGGGATATTCAAATGACATATGAAACATGTCAATGGTTTATCCACATATTATTAGAATGATCTCATACAGGAAATTAAATTAATTAAAACTGTATTATTATTTTCAAGGATTTGTGTTCTCTGCAACAGCCACAATAATCTGATGGAACTTGCCATAAATAAGCAACTGATGCTGGGGTTGTTGCTGGCAATTGTCAGCAAACTGAAAATAAAACCTGCAAATATTGCTGTCAGTTAGATCCATTACATCTTGCGTATGTTAGTATAAATGGCATGATTTTTCTCCATGTTTTCAGCAGTCGGCATAATAAAGACAGAAAGAGTACGTCAGTTCACTGGTTAGGATGTGTACTCACTCTGAAAAGGAGTTATGACAAAACAAACCCAGAAAACATAGATTCTCATCAGTATTGCTATTTATTGATTCCAAATAATAAATAGTTAAACACTTACATGTTTGTACAAGGTAAATTCCTGCAAGTCTGCTTTGCTGGTTAAACAGTAACTTCCCAGCCTGTTGGCCCAGTTTACAGAAGAGGAAGAAACACCCACCTTGCAATCAGAAAGGAGGACTTACTGTATTTTTCTTTAAGGGGACTTTTGCAAGCAGTTTGCTCCCAAGGATGTCTGTTCACTGCCAGCCCTCTGTCTGTGCTTCCCATTATTGCTATGGGCATAGGAGGGCGCTCACAGGGCTGCACAGTTCCTCTGCAGGCCACCCTCCACCTTCAGTGTTAGGTTGACAGTTGGACTCGATGATCTTAAAGGTCCCTTCCAACCTAAATGATTCTATTGTTCTATGATTCTGAGGTGCTGGAGTGGGTCCAGATGAGGGCAACAAAGCTGGTGATGGGTCTGGAGAACAAGTCTTATGAGGAGCAGCTGAGCGAACTGGGGTTCTTTAACCTTGAGAAAAGGAGGTTGAGGGTAGACCTTATCACTCTACAGACCCTATTGCTTGTACAATTTCCTGAAAGGAGGCTGTAGAGAGGTGGGGGTCAGTCTATTCTCCCAAGTAACAGGTGATAGGACAAGAGGAAATGGCCTCAAGTTGAGCCAGGGGAGGTTTAGATTGGATATTAGGAAAAATTTTTACACTGAAAGGGTTATTAAGCATTGGAACAGGCTGCCCAGGGAAGTGGTTGAGGCACCATCCCTGGAGGTATTTAAAAGACGGGTAGATGTAGTGCTTAGAGATATGGTTTAGTGATGGTTTTTGTCAGAGTTAGGTTGATGGTTGGACTAGATGATCTGAAAGGTCCCTTCCAACCTAGGCAATTCTATGATTCTATATTTACTTTGCTGAATGCTCATTTTGGCCAGGGTTTGAATATCTGTATCTGATGATATCACACAGAGCACAGGGAAATGATAGAAGCACAGGGGTGTCATGGAGACTCCTTAGGGACTGAGAAGATTATTAAAGCAATGTTATGCTCCAGATTCCCATGATTAACAGACTAATACAGCTCAGAGTTTCAGTTCTAGCTCCACAATTACCTTCATCTCAGCATTTAAAATATATCATGTGCTTTCTGGATTCAGAATACCATATAGCCTGAGACCCATTTCCCATACAGATATGACACATATTCATCATGATTCAGGTGAAGTGCCACTGATGTACCTGAATCTTCCAGTTCTCATGTTTATGGCTGTTACCACTGAGCTCTGATTTGTCACTAGTCATATAGTAGATGTGTGAAACCTGCTAAATTCCTTGACATTCCAAGAAAGTAATTTTGTCACTGTGTAGAATAAAAGGTAAGTCCTTTCTTACATGTCTTTGGAGCCTTCTAATCAAAGTTTTTCTTACCATGTCTCCATGAGAACAGAGTAATTCTGAGAAAAATCTGTATTTCTTCCCTGTGTAACCATATTCCTTAGAAGGTTAGAAAGAAAATAAAAAGCTTCAAGTGAACGCACGAGCACACAAAGTTTAGTGAAAAAGTTATCCCTAATACTTTTTAAATGTTTTCTTCAGGAACAAGATGAATGACAGATGTCAGAAAACTGGCCTTGGAGAAAATAATTAAGAATGGATATTTTTTTCAGATATAGTTTACGTATTCTGTTTTAGTGAACAGACTCACATATTCTATAATCCATCTCAACACTTAACATAGTGTTTTCATCAGGTCTTCACTAATAGCATCAGAAAGGCTACAATGTTGCCAGAACTCAACTTTGCAAATATCTCACAGTGTTACAAATTAACATATCCTGACCTCATAAATGTTATAACATAATGCTTCATGATTAAACACTCACTATATGCATGTTTTAATCTAGAAGGTTAATGCCTTACAAGGTTTATTACTTTATTATACCATTACCCAAAAAAAACCACAAAAAAAAAAAAACAAAAAACAAAAACAAAAACAAAAACACAAAAACACAAAAAACAACCAAACCAAACCAAACCAAAAAACAAACAAACAAAAAACCCCCTACCCCCCCCAAACCCCCAACATCATGTATACTGTCCTACACTCTTTTTTCCTCTTTTGCAAATAACAACACTCTTAATTAGCTAGGCTTCTTTGGAGCTTAATTGTTTTATGCTTACACAAGTACCAGACCTTAATATAGACAAGAATTTTCATCCTGTGATTATCAGGTTTATAGTAGACTACTGTTGCATAGTGTGCAAAATGATCCCTCCCCTCCCAGATGTCAATCTGAAGCTTGCTAATTTTTCTCTTTCATTCCCTAGATCACTGGAGAGTCCCCAGAACTCCATATGTTACTTGATAACTGCCAACATAATGTCAAAGATCGTAACAAATGACCTCTAAAAACTCTACAAAGTGTTTCTCTGAGCATCCGAAAGTCAGCTAATGACAAAAATAAGTCTATATGCATTGCCTTTGGAGCTTGGAGCTGTTACTTGAATATCTAGCTGTATAACTGCAGCTGGATTCTCTTACTCCATCTCCAAATTTAAAAATTTTCTTTTAATACAAAAGAAGAGGTAACATTCACTCTAAATAACTAGCCTCCACGAGTAGTAAAATAAATAGCCTCCATAAGCAGTAAATTACATGAAGCCTGCTTTCCCAGAACATTTCCTTTGGTAGTTGGATTCACTGCTGTCAAGTCAGGTATAAATATACCATGTTTTCTTTTGGTATTTTTGTTATCATACATGAGGACCTCCTTATGTAGTCTCTGTTCAGTTATGTGGTCTTTACTCTAGCCGCCCAACAATTTTAATGAAAAAAGAAAATCATTGATCTTAACATCTCTGCTTCTCTGCCAATTTATGTAAAATTGATTGTTAGGAATTTCCATTTCTCTAGGAAATCCACTTTAAATCTGTGGAAAATACAAGATATCTAAAAGGAAAAGAAAAAAAAAAAAAAGCATGACTTACGACATCTACACGGCATTAACAGATATGCATTATACCCGTACATCCAGGTCCTGTTGGTAATGAAGAAGTTAACACAAAATATCTTTTTACCAGTGCAGAGTGAAAACAATAATAGACAGTCTTAACAGTGAAGGTCCGTAATCCATATAATTTTTTTGACTGAGGCTGTAGAGAGATATTGAAGGGATATGAAATGACTCTATCTCGATATTAGCATTGCTTATTCAGATCTGGTACAAAATAGCAATTGGCTCCAGTTCTTGTAATTGAAATACCCACAGACAGGAGGATGAATTAATCTTTTTTTTTTTTTTTTTTTCTTTTTCTTTCTTTAACCCTGGTGAATGTCAAGGGATGTTTCTGCTACACTGCAAAATCTTTAAAACTTTAAATTATTTTGTTTTTAAGATTTTTGTATTTTATGACTTCTCATTGTTCAAATGAACAAACAAACAAAAAAACCTCAAAAATAACCTGATAAAAGGTTGTGAGCACACAGAATAGTTATAAGTGCATGGCAGACCACAGAATTAGTTGAAGATATTTTCCTGAAGTTTTCCTAGAAAAGTCAACTTCTTATCTATAACCATTGCATGTTCAGTTACAAATTGAGTTATTCCACTCCTGGTTTTGCATGCTTCTTTGAGTTTTTTTCTGTTGTTGTTTTGGTGATTAAAATTTTTAATGACTCTTGTGTCATTAATCAATACACTAAATGTATTGTAATCAATGACACTAAATCAATAACAAAATAACAGTTTACAATTAAGCATTTTTAAAAACAGTAAATTATTTCAGTTCCTTTATGGATAAATATATGATGGGGGAGTTTATTATTAATTTTAGGGGGAAGGGAAGAAGAGAGGAAGAGTCAAAACATGAGGGAGTTCATGTCCTATGTCTTGTTTAAAAAATAAAATAGAGGTTTAATTCAAATGAAATACTGTCAAATGAACAAAATAAAGAGATTATAAATATTGAACATTAAAACATTAGCTACATTGTTATGTGAGCTGTCAGTTGCAGTCATCTGGGAGATTTTTTTAAAACATACAAAGAAAATCTGCTATTACGTTTGAGCTTTCATGAGCTAATAACAGAGAGCTTATGTTTTCTGAGACATATTACAGAAACATAATGTGTTGTTTATGTCAGTCCTTACTTGTCAGTGTCTAATGGAAAGCAAAACAGTTGCTAGAAGCTTGGTTGGTACCTCCCAAGACCTACAAGGTTTAGTGAATTCCATGGGAGCAAAAAACTGCAAACTCTTTTCTCTGCAATGATGCTAAGAACAAGCTGAACCTCAGCACGTGGGGAACATCACTCCAGAGACCATGGCAGGAAGCACGAACCTGGGGACAGGAAAAAAAAATGGACCTGAAGAGGTAAAAAGGAAATTACAGGTAAGATTCAGTCTTAATGAAGAGCAATTAATTTCAAAGATGTAAATTATAGAATTCTATCTCATATAATACTGACTGTAGGGGTGTGTGTTATATACATATATATGTATTCATCATGAGATTTAGGCGGTGAAGTTTTGAAAAATACAGAAAATAAAAATAGTGAGAAACTCAGAACATTTTCAAATTTCTAGGGCTGATTTCTCAGTATATCTCTTTGTTTGTTCTACATGCAGAGAGATATCCACTTTTTTTTTCTTCTCTTTATTTGGATAAAGAAATTAAATTTAGCTGCTTTTTTTTTTTTTCTTTCCCCTCCCTTACACTGTACTATTATCAAGGGAGAACTGGGTTTTAAATACTTTGTCCTCCAGCAAAAATTCTACCAGAAAAAAACATAAGAAATCATCCTTCATGTCATATCATCCAAATAGTGAATAATATCAGTTTTGTTCTAGTGTTTAACTCAGACATCAACAATTCTATATTTCTTTGTTTAGGCTGATCATATCATCAGAAAATTTTTAGTTCTTCTGCCTTATCATCTTCTTCTTTTACAGCTATTTAACTGTTAAGAAGGCTGATGGAACAAACATTCTTCTATTAGGAAATGGAGGAATAGTCAAACCGGATAAAAGTAAAACCTGTTCACACTTGTACCTGTCTCCTGATCACAGATGTTACTGAATTTTTAAGAGGGCAAAAGATAGAAACTCTCCATAACAAATTGTGGAATAATTTTGTTGCTACAAAAGGTTTTTGTTTCCTTACCTTTAATGTTTCAGGATGGTTTATGCTTTGTGCATGATTGATTGAATGTAATATTTTCATTCATTTTGTCTGTTTGTGCAAATTTACTGTTTCAGTTTTAAAAAAATGATTATTATTTAAGTGAATTGTCATTTCTGGAGTATAAAGGAGTGATACGCCTTCCCTTGAATTTTACCCTCCTGAACAGTGCTTCATTCTCATCTATACTAATTTTCCCAGCTTCTCAAACAACAAAAAAAAATAAAGAAAGGTAAAGGAACCATTACTTCTCATACTTCAAGATATAAGCCCCATATACTTCTAAAGCACAATATCTGTCAGGAAAAAACATATCACAGCTGACATGCTATTAATCTAAATAGATACAGTTTCTTGTTTCCTGATGAAATCAAAAAGTATTTTCTCATACAAGAACTGTTAATCATTAAATAACGTACATAATCATGACAAGCTGGCATGAAATGGTTATGGCACTGTGCATTAATTTTTGACAGCTCTGCTGTTCTCTGTCTTCTTTGAAGGAGTGGAGGAAGAGAAACTACATTTAAAAGAAAAAAAGAAGAGGGTAGGACACGTGCAGGAATGACAGAAAATAGCCAGGAGACTTTTACATCACCAATATTTCCTGCCAGTCCCTGCAGGAGCAAAACACGAAAAAGTAAAAATGTGTTTTGAGTTTATGCTGACAATCAACTGCATTAAGAGCCTTGTGTTATTTTAACAAAGTGTAGGAAGGTTGGCTTGCACAGAGAAGCAGCATGATGTAGCCATTGCCAAGCTGAGCTTTAAGCTACCTTAGTGTATGTAAGGAAACCTCTTTTTAATGCTTCTTACTTCCATTGTAGATATTCAACCAAGTTTGGGATTGTTTTTTTCTCACTACTCTCTAAATTCATTTCACAAAACAGGTGGTGATAAAATTTGTAATGTAGGTGGTGTTTTTACTTATTCAACTGACATTAAAGAATATATGGTACATATGCCAAATAAATAAAAATAACTGTCTTAGGGCATAACTTTTAATACATCATTTAACCTTAGGTTTTGTTTCATATATGGAAATAAAGTCATATTTTATGACTTTACATACATACTAAAAAAAAAGAAAAAAAAAAAAAACGATGAACAAAACCACACACACACAGAGAAAGGACACAGACATAGCTGCTCACACAGACTGCCAAAGACCTTTAGCAGCACCCACACACAGGACACACATCAGACACAAGCCCAGGCAGTCACTTCCCGTCCTCCTCCTGGGCTGGTAGAATCAGAAGGTGACTGGTGCAGCACACACACAACACCCTCCAGGTTCACAAACACAAGTGCATTCATGGATACCCTGAGCACCGGCACAGCCCCTCTGCCCACCCAACATCCCTGCCTGGATCATGGCCCCTCTTACCTACCCCAATGCCCCACCAACTTGCCATCTTGTCCAGCTTGAAGTTTGCCAGTGACTACACATACGCACCCCATGTATACCTGCTTTTGGGAAATACAGACACTCACCCCTGCATCGGCTAGCACCTTGGGGGATGTGATCCATGGTCCTGCTCCAGATGCTGGTTCTGAGCCCCTTACCTCACACATCCCTGTCCCCCCAGTAGCTGTTTTTGGGACACCCACTGTTCCTGTACCAGTGGCTGGAAGTTAAAGACTGGCTCCAGTAGCTGACTCTGAGACACTAACTCCAGTAGCTGGGGGTACCCATACCCCCAGTCTGACACCAGTAGCTGTCACAAAATTTCTCTCACACATATACAGGTCTCACCAGCATCTGGCACTGAGTCCTTGCAGCACACACATACACACATGCTAGGAGGTAGTTAAGAAAAAATTGAATAAGTAGTTGTAAGAAAATGGAATAGACTGCACAGTGATCAGATTGATGATTTCTTCATCAGTCTGCACACTCCAATAAAATCAACATCCTGGACCCCAGGCTGGCATCCTTATGGGCTGCAAAATCCATGCTGGCCCTCTCTGAAGTGATTCCTGCAGTTTGTTGATAGCCTATCAATTCATGCAACTGACAGGGTTTCATTCTCTGTTGTTGTTTTTCAGGTCTCTGTCTCTGTATGCTTTGTTTATTGCCTCCCACTTTTCCATATCATTCCTTTTTCACACAGTCCTCAATCAGATGATGTTACTGACAGCGTGCTCACACTCCACACACCCTTATCAATTGATATCTCTGACCAAGTTTACTTCTTGGTGTTGTCTCTGTTGTCAGGTTTTTGCCTCTGTATGCTTTGCTTCCCCCTTTTCCTTATTATCCCATTTTGACAAGGTCCTTTATCAGATAACCTTAAGGGAGCAGATGCTCTTTCCTTACACATGCTCTTACAAAAAACATTTTAAGATTATACCTTTTATTACTTTACACATATGCCCTGTGTCACTTTTTATGTAATATGGCTTCACCGAGAGTGATGGATTTGTCTGGTAAAGACATCATTTCACTGACTGCCTCGAAAATTTATGTACTATATAACCACGAGCAAAACTTTTTGTTAGTTAACATCAACCTGATGCCACTGGTATCACTTCCAGTGGACTTCATGCACTGGGAAAACTGTCTACAATTTATTATTTTTTTTTGCATATCATTATTCCCATTATATTTCATGTGCAGATGAAACTGTAATTTCCCTAATATTTCCAAGGCTTCCTCATTATTTTTCTTATTTCAGATGACAAGAATAATTAATAAATGCTACTGAACCTGCCAAGCAAGCCTACAAGGTAAATGATCAAGCACATCCAAAACCCCAAGGCAATGTTCACAGGAGTGTGATTCAGGCTAAAAGTCTGAGCAGCCCAGGAATTAGAATTGACTGCTCTGTTTTCCAGGTATCAGAGTCCTCAACTAACATTTATGCAATCCCAATGTATTTATGAAGAGGAGGTCCATGACCCTAAGCATTATCTGTGTTATTTTAAACATGAATACACATCAATACTATAAATTATTCAGGATATACTGAATTTAAAATGTGTGACTTAGGTCAGACTCCAAGATCATTATGTTTAAAATTCAGACAGAAGCAGTGCTCGAGGGGATTGTAAGAGCAAGGTATAACCTCTGGATTAATGAATGTATTACTAAGGATTTTATCATCATCCTTTTTTGTACATTCTGATCACAGGAATATGATAAGTACTGAAGTTAAATAGGCTCAAATCCAAGCATTATCATACCTTAAGAAAAATTCAGATGTTACATCTTCTGTGGTCCATCTGAATGCTATTCAGAAAGATAATCAGTCCTCCTGTCTTCCTTTGAATTTAACATAATTAACAGTGACATGTAGATCAATATGGTTTAAGCTCCCTCATTCCCTTACAGCTTTTAGTTAGAAGGACATTTAGAGATTTATAATTAGAAAGCAAAATGGCACAAGAACTGTGTTTGTTAAAATTTTATGTTTTAAACAGCCACCATCAAACTCAATAGTCTTAATATTGTTTAAAAACCCTAGTAAATCTGGCAATTAGTTAAATTTATTTATAGTAACTTAGTCCGTACTTGAAAATTTTTCTCTCATTCTTTTTTTTTTTTTTTTTAATCTCTTCTTTAAAAAGTATTAATAACAGGAGGACATACTGGGATGATAAGCTTATTAAAATATTATTGAATAGTATCTGTCCTTTACACCAACATTAAAACCCCTAACTGTCATTCAAACATAAGCTTACTTTCCATCACAAACTGGGAAAGCAAATAAAACCGAAATTATATTGTGCATTCAGTGCTGATATATATTTAGATAATTGTCTAATAAATCAGGGTCTCCTCTGGAACAATGTTTTCTAAATTCTGGAAGACTTTTTTTCACATGACTGCTGTGTCTCTGTTATTGTGGAAATATTTTTTAGATCCCAATGGCTTTTCTAGTCATAGTCTCAACAAAATCTGATGGATAGTTACACTGCTTAAGAAACTTAGATTAGTCTCCCTAACAAAAGAAAAAGAAAATTTAGTTTTCTGTGAGCTTCTGGAATTTCACATAATGCTTTGTGGTTGCTATTGTTTGTTATAATACTCTTGGACTCACAAACTGTTTGAATTTTGTGAACTTCACCTCCTCACCCTCTACTGACAAAATCCTTCCCATTTGTAAACATTAACTGTATGATTATTTTTATTAAAATGCAGATTTTTACAGAAGTGTAATACTCAGATTTAGAAGCAAGGAAAAAAACAACAATAAATAAGCATATCTATATTTTTTTTTAACTCTTATTAAGGCAGATAAGTAGAACCTGTGACTAGGGAGCAGATGAAGCTTCTGCTGTCCCATGGCAAGAATAACTGAAAATGCTGTTAGAAAAGTATTTGGCAGTATGACATTCCTGTCTTCCCTTTTAGTTTATAAGTTTATTCAGCGTCAACAAAAGGTAGTTCCCTAGAAAGCATAAATGGAGAAAAACACTTATTTGTTAGTTACAGTTCTGAACAGTCTTAACAAGCCTTTTAAGAAAGAAAAGTGGCTTCAGAAAATTGAGACATCCTTTTAATTAGGGTTGTAAGTCTGAGAAATTAAATAAAAATATTATGTAATGATTGTGTAATGACAGGAGAAGGCCTTAATGTATCAGGATGGTTCTTCCAAGACTTCCACCTTTGATTCAGGCAATTCATGCTTTTCTTAAAAACTAGCCTTTATGCCACTAAATAATAATTCTTATCTCTATTTATCCAAAGGTAAGGAAAGACAGGAGAAACAGGTAAATGGTAGATAGGAAAAAAAACCTAACCCCTGCAAAAACACCAAAACAAAACAACAACAAAGCTGTAGGATTTCATTATCATATTGTTAACCTGTTCTACAACATGTGGTTGGATAAATGCTGTATAACATTGATAGAGTGGGTAATCCACTTTATGGCTACTGCCTAGTGACAGAAACCTCAAAGTACTGGCTTACTAACAGAAGTTAAAACAATAGCACACTCAGTTAAGTTACATATGGTAGGAGCAGAGATGCTCTTTCAGCCAGTATAATTCATTTTAGTCATTAAAGCATTAGTAACAACATTTTTAGGTGGATTACTTTAATGTATATGCAAAACTAGCAAGGTTCACATTAAACATGCCCCATGATACCTTGTACTTTCTGACAGCAGATTGAATTTCCCAGCAGTTTTATATCCTCCTGTGCTAACCATCCATGCAGAAAGTACAGCTGTTGGTGGTCAGCTTAGAAATTCAAATGTTATACTTGAAAAATCAGGACAGCATGACTTCTTCATCAGGGCATCTTACAATGGCTATGTAATGGAAGTAACAGCGACCCAGTACAAAAAGGCATAATTCATGTATTTTATGCTGTTGGCAGTGAAGTGCTGTCTTGAATAAGCATTAGCACAAACACAACCTTAAGTTTTTCCATGAATGGAACACCCTCTAAACTGAATTTATTTCAGTTGTAAGCAAGATCTTTTGAAATTAATCAGTTCAGCCATATATTACCTTAGCTTCTGATATTTAAAATTACCAGAAGCTACTATTAGGACACTGACCAAACAAGTCAGCATGGAATAAGAACAGGATTGTAACAAAGACGGTCCAATAACTTTATCAGAAATTGCAGATACACAGTTGGAGAGCTACTGTGATTTCAGTAGTGACAAATTCTTCCATAATCATCAAAGACCTTTAACAGATCAAAAGCCCTCAGTTTAAAAATATTCACAACAAACATTTGTTTACTTCTTGGCAAAAAATAAGCCTGAAGCACACTTTACTTGTTACAGTCTGTAACACTGAGGGAATTCAGTAGTTTCAATATTTCTCAAGTATTGCTCTCCCAAATTGTTTGGAAAAAAAAAAAAAAAAAAGAGAGAGAGAATAAAAATCTATGCCTATGACTGTATATCATGTTTTGTTGAACATCTTTCAGTGTGACCCATGCCCAAAAGAACAACTAAGAACTTAATTACAATGACACCTAGAAGATGATAGTAAAAACCCACTACCTTGGCTTACAAGTTTCTGTTATGCCAACAAACAAAGATGAAGTACAGAAAAATCACTGTAAACAGCCCAGAGCAAAGTTCCCCATTCTTGCACTTGTGAGAATCCCATCAAACTACAAAATATTGATATCTTTTACATGGTCTTTTTCATTATGGTTGAGTTTTTTCTATTGATTTATTTTTGTTTTAAATCTGTCCTGCAAGATGTCTACACTTCACCGGGAAACCTATAGTTTCAGTTATCCCTGTTAAACAGTACGTAAGTTCTTCATTATTACATTAGAATATTCATATGTAGCTTAGACAATCACCTACCTTAGACAACTGCTTAGCAATTATCTGCCTTTGAAAAATGAGGAAAAAGCAAAAAAACACTATAGAAGCATACTACATACTGTACATTTCAAGAAATTTTTATAGTAGAGATATTACAGCACATCAGATGAAGGGCATGGCTCTTAACTACAAATCCAATTTTTTTTCTTAGATCCTGCATAATGAGTCATAACAATGACAACTTTGTACTATTTAAGTATCTAGTACCATATACATGACATATATTGTAATACACTTGACAAAACACATAAAAAGTCATATTTAAAGTTATTTTAGTGCCTTTAAATGACAGAAAATATTTTACTGAAATATTCCTCTGTGCAAATTCTGTAAGAACCTTATGTCAGGATGAGAATGACACTTGTCACTCATAAAGTGATTACGAAATGCTTCATTTAAACAAAAAATATAAGCATAGAAAATGAAAACATAAAAAGCATTATATATCCACTTTTCATGGGTGTTTACTCAAAAAATAAAATTAATAACATAGTAATAAGTCAAAATGGCTGCAGAACAGAATCAACTTGGCTTAATCATATGCCAAATCTATCAGCAATTCATATTAGTGTTTTACTCCACAGTTCCTTTATTAAAAGAAAGTGTGGAATCAAATACATTGATTTTCATCTTTGACCTGTAGTGGGGTTTAGTTTGTTTCTGTTTTTTTTTTTCCCCTGAAACATTTGCAATTTGAATTTGAATGTGAGAAGTGAAACATATTCTCCGCTATCATAGTAAAAGTATGAAGACAATTTTCAGCATGAAAACTCTGAAGCATATCTTTAAAGAACAGGTCAATAAGCCAGCTTTTAAGTGTTATAAAGGCTGCTGTTCGTACCTGCTTTTGTTAGAGCTTTTCTCACACAACTACACCCTTAGTACTACAGTCATGC
Source organism: Chroicocephalus ridibundus (assembly GCF_963924245.1). Taxonomy (NCBI): domain Eukaryota; kingdom Metazoa; phylum Chordata; class Aves; order Charadriiformes; family Laridae; genus Chroicocephalus; species Chroicocephalus ridibundus. Next base: position 54,922,138 of record NC_086284.1, read on the forward strand.
TCCCTGACTGAACAGTAAAAAGAAAAAGTTTCCACTGATCAGTCATCAATTGTTAGTCTCCTTCAAGTAAATAGGGGGATAGGTTACCCACGTGTATAAATACCTGATGGAAGGGAATGAAGAACGTGGAGCTAGCCTCTTCTCAGTGGTGTCCGGTGATAAGATAAAAGGCAGTGGCCACACACAGAAATAAAGAAATTCCACTACAATATAAGAAAATAATTTTTATTTTTATGCTTTTTTTTTAACTGTGAGGATGAGCAAACACTGACACAGGTTGCCCACAGACGTGGAATCTCCATCCCTGGAGATATTCAAAAGCTGACTGGACACAGACCTGGGTGACGTACTGTAGTTGGCACTGTTTTGAGCAGTGGACTTGGAGGATATGGTCTCCAGAGGTGCTTTTCCACCTCAATTGTTCTGTTGCTGCTTTTATGTAAAATTGCTCTTATCACAGAAAATACATTTTCCTTAATGAGAAGAAAAAAGCTTACAGATTTTAGTGTTTTGACATAATCAATAACAACCACAATAAAGAATAATAATAAAAAAAATAACAACTGGCATACTGAAGGATCCTGAAAGAATCTACAAATTCAAAAATCTATTACATTACTGTTAAATTAGCAAGTATGATTTTCCACAAGGCAATGCTACAGTCATCATCAGTACTACTATTGTTGTTATTACTATTATTACATCGTGATTTGCCAGGAGATACACAGACAAACTGGACTATGATTGTAATTACCTGGAGTAACAGCATAAAAATAAATATTTCTAGAAGTAGCATCAAAATTGTAAAATCTGAAAAAAAAATCAAAGAATTTTGAGTTGAAGATGGATTTTTAATGTTGAATTTCATACTGTATCATGTATTTCTAGATAGTTTCTAGCAAGACGTTCTTCAGATGGAAAAAATATTGGAAAGGATCCTCTTATTCAAAGTAATACTGCTTATTCTATTGTCTTTCTTCTCATTAGAATCTTTTTATTAGGTCAAATACAATCCTTATTTTACTGCATAGTAACATCTAAATTAGTATGTGCGTTATATGGGAGAAAAATATTACATTATGGACACTATCTTAAGACTAGCCATGGCAAGGCTTTTTTTGACACCACAAATTTTGCAGGTGCAAATAAATGCAGGCAGTTTTATGCCAACTATTATTTCTAAGTATAATCGGTGTAATTTAGTCATTTATACAACTGAACGCACTTGTAAACCAGGTACTTACATATCCAAGTCAGATTAACTGCATCTATAAATAATTTCACACATAATTATGATCAATTTTGGAACCATAGGTGAAAAATGTAATCCCTATGTCATCTAGCTTCTAGATACACATGTGGAAACAGAAGAATAGATACAAATAAGGATGTCATTGTCATAACCTAGCCTATCCTAATATCTAAAGATTAAGAGCATAGGAACTATGTATGATATGTAACAAAGATTAAAATTTTCCTAATTGAAAAAGAAATTCAGGATATTTACTAATTTACTTTGTATAGAAAAAGATATATTGTGGAACGGCTGAATTGCAGTATTTTTAGAAAACTAAAATAGATAAAATAAGTAATTAATTTATTACATTATAATAATAATAATAAAGTAATGAATGGAAAAGGGGAAACGTAATCCCCATTTTCAAAAAGGGAAAAAAGGATGACCCAGGGAACTACAGGCCGGTCAGTCTCACCTCTGTGCCTGGCAAGATCATGGAGCAGATCCTCCTGGAATCTCTGCTAAGGCACATGGAAAAAAAGGAGGTGACTGGTGACAGCCAACATGGTTTCACCAAAGACAAATCTTGCCTGACAATTTGGTGGCCTTCTATGATGGTGCCAGAGCATTGGTAGATAAGGGGAAAGCAACCGACGTCATCTACCTGGACATAAGCAAAGTGATTGACACTGTCCTGCATGACTAAATTGGAAAAGTGTGGATTTAATGGAGGGACCACTCAGTGGATAAGGAAATGGCTAGATGGCCACACTCAAAGGGTTGCAGTCAATGCCTCAATGTCCACATGGAAATCAGTGACGGGTGGCGTTCCTCAGGGGTCAGTACTGGGACCAGTGCTGTTTAACATCTTTGTCAGTGACATGGACAGTGAGATCGAGTGCACCCTCAGCAAGTTTGCCGACGACACCAAGCTGTGTGGCACAGTCGACATGCCATCCATGGAAGGGATGCCATCCATCGAGGGAAGGGATACCATCCAGAGGGACCTTGACAGGCTTGAAAAGTGGGCCTGTGCAAACCTCATGAAGTTCAACCAGGCCAAGTGCAAGGCTGTACCTGGGTCATGGCAATCCCAGGCACAAATAGAGGTTGGGCGGAGAATGGCTTGAGAGCAGCCCTGAGGAGAAGGACTTGGAGGTGCTGGTGGACGAGAAGCTCAGCATGAGCCGGCAATGCATACTGGCAGCCCAGAAAGCCAACCGCATCCTGGGCTGCATCAAAAGAATGTCAGCAGGTCGGAGGAGGTGGGCCTATTGGAAAGGGCACAGAGGAGGGCCACAAAGATGATCAGAGGGATGGAGCACCTCTCCTATGAAGACAGGCTGAGAGTTGGGGTTGTTCGGCCTGCAGAAGAGAAGGCTCCACGGAGATCTTCTAGCAGCCTTCCAGTACCTAAAGGAGGCTTACAGGAAGCATGAGGAGGGGCTTTTTATCAGGGAATGTAGCAAGAGGACAAGGGATAAAGGTTTCAAACTGAAGGAGGTTAGATTTAGATTAGCTACTAGGAAGAAATTCTTTACTGTGAGGGTAGTGAGGCACTGGAACAGGTTGTCCAGGGAAGTTGTAGATAACCCATCCCTGGAGGTGTTCAAGGCCAGGCTGGATGAGCCTTTGATCAGCCTGGTCTAGTGGGAGGTGTCCCTGCCCAGAGCATGCAGGTTGGAACTAGGTGATCTTTAAGGTCCCTTCCAACCCAAACCATTCTATGATTCTATGATTATGTTCGATATTATAGTGTAATAATAACCTAGTTTAGAATTCATATTTGATTCCTTAGGTTTAAGGTCTTGGACCTCACTTTCTGCCTGAACATTTCTTAGGTGGCTCAGATTTCACTCATCTAACTGAACATTTTGCAGGCAGATATTTAGAACCTTAGTGGTTAGGAAAGGATTTACTATGCCCAGGTTTATCCAGCTAAAAGTAAAGTAATTCATTTAAGGAAGATGGCAATGTATATTTTTAGAGGACCACTCATCCTAAAATTTGTAAGGTTGAAACGTACTCTTGAGTTTTCTGTGGTTTTAGTTGACTTTAGCAGGAACTCAAGGCAACTGATGGAATATTCACAGAAGTCTAATGTTTTTCTTAAGAATTTAGGCATCATTCAAAATAATCCCTTTGGTCAATGAAGAAACATGGGTTTATCCTGAAGATGATTCATGACAGGAACCTATTTTTGCTCCCTCTGAGTATTACTTTGGAGCAGTTTATTTCTATCTAGTAACTCTATGTGAACTGAGGTGAACTCTATATGAACTATTCTTTCCAAACTAATCTAGAGTATAATTTCATGACCTCTTTCCTTAGGTCATTAATGCCTTCCTGGAAAACAGTTTCAGGTGTTTTGGTTAGATGTCTGAAGTCTGGTGAGCTGGATCCAGGACCTTTTTCAGATATAAAGTTGCAGATTTGTGTTATCTGTCAGTTTGACATCCTAATTCTGAAAGTAAAGTGGTAATGCATCTTGTGATTTAGTTCTTCAGACCGCTTGATCACTCTTTAACTATGAAAAAAGTGGTAGACTTAGCCTGACCATTTTTGTGCACTACAGCAATTTAACCATTTACATGATTCTATGTATCTATATCGGATGTTACCAACAATACTTTGCTTACATAAGAAAAAGAAGTAAAAAATCTGGCACGCATTGTAAGCTAATAGGCAAAGTGAATCGAATAACCATGGAAATGTGCTGAAATATTTATAGAATATCTGTTAATTAATATTCAGTGATGTTTCACAAGTAATTATGTACTTGTAATTAAGGTCTATCTGTATGTCCAAATTAAAAACATTAGTTCTGCTTTAAAAGAACCTAATCTTTATATATCCACTGTCTACAACAGTTTAAGAAAACTAATAGATTTAGGAAACAAACAACCAGATCCTTGATTTGTTGAGGCTGCCATGCAATTTTGCACTAGCTAACATCTGATTCATTATTTTTGACCTACTTATAATTCTTGTAGTTAAAGGAATATCACATATCAAGGAGAGGGAGTCATGCATCGTATTTAGAAGTAAATCACAATCTAACACCCATGATTTGTTTGATTTCAAGGGCAATGAACAGATTCAGTCTTGATCTGCCAATAGAATTCAGTGAGTGATGCTGAAGCTTAGTCACAGTACAGTATAAAATCCTCAAGTAATAACTGGATTATTAGACCTGCTTTTCTCTTCCTCCACCAAGTGGAAAAAGATAACAACCTACTAACTCCAAATGTTATTAAAGTGCACAACATACATTAAATTCTATTTGATTGTAGTAAAGCTAAAATAATAGTTACATTACATATCTCATATATTTATGCCATAAAATAACCCTACCATTTGTTAAATGCCATAACATGACTTTAAATGGCTTTAAATAGGGTCTTAAAGTCTTCTCTCCTTACTTGGGAAGTCTCAGTGAAGAACCAGTACATCTTAGGGTAGGAATTGAACCGAGCCGCCAAAATTGTCCTAGTATTGTAGCCTGCAATGGAAGTAAAGGATTGTTCTCCCAAAACTACAATGGTGTATCTTGATGGCAGAAATTCTTTTCTAATGCTGAGAATGTGCCAATTCTGTCCCATTTGAGAAACAGATAAGACTTGATTGAAAGTGGCATATGTTACCTTTATAGTAACTGATGTCGTGAACTGTGGAAATATCTAAGTGCTTCTGATAGCTACAGATTACTACACATATATAAAGGACTATTCTACAGTCTGCAATAAACATTTCAAGAAAACAAAATTATACAAAATTTTTTGAAGCAAACCTTTGACAGTTTACCATCTTTTCATATGATAATGTTAAAGGAAAATATAAGAAATAACTGTTTCTATAAAAGTTAATGGAATGTGAAACAGTATTTCATTCTAGGTAATTCACTTTATTACTCAATTGCTGCACAATAAAATCAAGAAAGTGTACTATAAATAAATCATCATTGAGCTTAAAGATGTGTAATACAAGTTTCTATTATCTTGTTAATCTGATGAGATTTCAGAACTAAATGCGATATTTAATTTATAAACTTTTATGCACGGAACTGTAAGGCTAAAGCTTCACACTATAGCACATTGTATTTCTAAAGATCTTTTAAAAGAAGTCACCTATTTAAAATTATTTCTGTTAACTACCTGATTTATATTTTTAAATTATTGTAAGATGATTAGCTTGGGTATGGTAGAGACAGACTCTTAAGGTTTGAAAAATGCTTGTATTTCTTTAACACTGTGCTGTAAGTTTTTAATTATACCATGTAAGAATTACAGTGATCTGAATTTGATTTTGCTGAACTTTCTAGTCTAATTAATTTACCAAGAAGTAAATAACAAAAAAAATGTATTGAAGAACAATTATTTGATAATTAATGTAAGTTGCCCAAAACACATTGGGTGGAACAGATCTTTGCTAAGTTTTGTATACGATGTACTCATGTGCATCTTGGTCACCTTACACTCCGTTAAGGCTCTGTATTGGGTTCACATGGCAACATTTTGGTAGCAGGGGGCTGCAGTGAAGGCACCAGAAACTGGCCCCATGTAAGACAGAGACATTTCCAACTGTCTCCAAAACAGACCCAACTGCTGGCCAAAGCTGAGACCATCAACAATGCTGGTAGGTGCCTCTGAGATAATGTATTTCAGAAAGGGTAAAAAAAAAAAAACCAAAACACTGCAGGAGCTGTGAGAGAGGAGTGGGAAAATGTGAGAGAAATGTTCTGCAGACACAGTGAAGAAGGAGGGGGAGGAGGTGTTCCAGGTGCTGGAGCAGATATTACCATGTAGCCCACGGAGAAGACCATGGTGAAGCAGGTAGTCCCCCTACAACCCATGGAGGACCACAGTGGAGCAGATATCCACAATGCAGCCAGTGGAGGACGGCCCGCTGGAGTAGGTGGATGTGCCCTGAGGGAAGCTGCAGCCCATGGAAAGCCTATGCTGGAACAAACTCCTGGCAGGACCTGTTATCCTGAGGAGAGAAGTCCACACTGGAGCAGGTTTTCTGGCAACAACAGCGATCCTGTGGGGGACCCTCACTGGAGCAGTCCATTCCTGAAGAACTGCACCCATGGAGAGGACTCATGCTGGAGCAGTTCTTGAAGAACTGCAGCCTGTGGGAAGTACCCGTGTTGGAGAAGGTTGTGAAGAATTGTCTCCTGTGGGAGGGACCCCAAGCTGGAGCAGGGTAATGGTGTGAGGAGGAAGGAACAGCAGAGACGAAGCATTATGAACTGACTACAACCCCCATTCCCCATCTCCCTGTGCTCTTCTGTGGGGAGGACAGAGAAGAGCTGGGAGTGAAGTTGAGCCTGGGAAGAAGGGAGCAGTGGGGGGAAAGTGGTTTTAGTTTTGTTTCTATTTCTCAATATCTGTCTGTTATTAATTGTCAATAAATTAAATTAATTTGTGAGTAATCTCACCATTCTTAACTTTACCCATGAGCTTTTGCGTCTTATTTTCTCCCCGTGTCCTTTTGAGGAGAAGGAGTAACAGAGGAGCTTGGTGGGCTCCTGGTGGACAGCCAAGGTCAACCCACCACCACAGGCACTTAAGAAAAATGTGTTTCCAGGATATCATTACTGAACCCTAAACAAATAATGGAAGTATTCTTAGTGTTTTCTTTAGTTTCCTTGGGGTGGAGGGGGAGGGAAATGGGTGTGATTTTCTCTTTCTAAATGGTCAAGAGTCTGTTGTCTTTCAGATGTTCCAGTTAATTCCACTTGCGCTTTATCTTGGTCTGATTTGATTGAAGACTGAAAAGATAATTTCATGAACTAGAGTTACACACACCTGAAAAGTAACAGACAAAACAAGGAAGATGGTCTCACATGCAGGTAAATTTTAATAAGTAGGCTTAAAAGCTAATATTCTCCTGGGAATATTTCACAATCACCATTTTAAATTAAAACCAAACCAAACCAACAAACCAAACAAAAAACAATCAACAAACCCTTGAAGTACAAAATAACAAAGTTTTATATTGAAGAGAAGCTGAAATGCACTTTTTCAGAAAAGCAAAAAAAAGATAAGCTGGAGGAAATTATGTTTCTTTAAAACACCTTTTTAAATAAAACATTATATCTCATTTCCATATCATTGTCCTTTATTTATACCTAAAACATGTCATTGTACACCTAGGAAATAGGTTCCTTATACCTTTTATTACATATAGGCTACAGAGCTCACTTGAATTACGATTTTCTTTCTGTGGATACAATATCATACCACTATAACGATGCTACTTCCTTTACCCAAATTACCTCATTCAAAGTTAACTCAGATGCCTTTGAAATGGACTACAATGAGCTATTGTTCCATGCCAATATAAGCTTTTGCTTCTAAGAATTCCAGAGAGACAGGCTTTCTCTTGAATATTTAAAGTGTCTCTACTTCTTCCAGGTCCTAAAATTGGTAACTAAGATATTTTTACCTGCCTTTCAGTATAGAATTTTAGCAATTTTTAGCACACATTTATTTTTTAAATAGTTGGAGCTGGTATCAGTATTTTTTCTATGGATTTGATTTCTGGTTTACAATAGTGTGAGCCCTTTTGAGGTATGTTAGTGTTAAATAAGAACAATGTATTGGAAAATGAGGTCCAAGTTTTACTGCATAGTCATTCATTCAGCAGGAATACTACTTCTGCTTTACCTTACCTTACCTAAAACTTCTAATATAGGTCTGTAGAATTTTGAAATATCCTGATGCAGTCTGTGATCTTCAGCTAAACTGCTTTCTTTGGCAAAATTATCTTTGCTCAGTTTTTGTATTATTTCTAGAATAATTTCACAGATAAAACATTTTCCAGAAAGTTAGCTTATTATTATGTATAATTGTACATAGGAATATAATTTTATTTACATTTCTATTTCTAGCCATCCATCCTATCTTAACATAAGCTTTTTGGCACAGGGATTTTTTTCTACAGCCTCGTCCAAGGTGGAGATAACATAAATATAGTGACTATATGAGCTGAATACAGTAATAATGATAAATAACAACGATGTTTCTTGGGAAGGAATACAGCCACAAGGTTTTTTGTGCTTTAGATATTCCATCATATGTTTCTGGTGTTGAATTGCTAAAAGTTCATTTTTAAAAATAATAATGAAGTGCTACTGAATAATATAGTATTTATGTTCTCAGATACTTACATATCTTGAGGAACTGAACAAAAAATTGAAAATTATGAAAAAATCCTGAGAAAAGAAAACAAACAGATGCAATAAAATTATTTCAGCCACCCTACCAAGGGTACATATTTACTGCTGTCTGTTTTTTAAATGGCAAATAGTTCACTTTCCAAAATATTTTTTAAGATCTCAACCAGAGAGGCAGGAGACTCATTTAAATCCAATCATCCTGTCAATATGTTAATCCAAGGTGTTTAACACAGATTTACATTGCCTGCTCTCTGAAAAAATGTCCCTTTTTACTTTAGGCACAGATTATGATATTCAGCTCCAGATTAATGTTGAGAAGAATCCCATCCAAAAATAAGTACCTGAAAAGGTGAAGATTACTTGCCTCCTAAGTTCCAGGGTGCAGTGCAGGCTGGAGGCTCCCTTGGGGTGGGGAACAGGAAGAGTGGGTACCTCAGGGCTGGCCATGCCTTCCCTGACACATGCTGTCCCACAGGGTTGTAATCATGGAAGTACTCTTTCATGGAAAACTAATGATTTTTTTACAACATTTTATGGATAGAGACCACTGGTACCAACCTATGAACTTATGTTGCCTTAACATATTTTGGAGAACACAGGCATTACAAAATATTTTTGTGATATTGTCTAAAACTGCATGACAATATGTTGTTGGGGTTTTTTTGTAATGAACCCTTTCAATTCAGCAAAAGCAAAACTTGCATAAAGTACCTTTCCTTTGTTGCAACAGATTGTGCTCAGGTTTTGATGACTGTTGAAAATTGCCGTCACCCCGCTATTTTTTGAATCATTCGGGAGAATTTTTTGCAGCATGCTCTAGTAATAATAGTTTACGGTCTTTCTAAGGCTAGGAATATGCTGAACAAGTAATATACAATCTTTCTAAGGCAAGGCCTATATCTATGTGACCCAGCAGTTAACACATACTGAGTGTGAAGCAAAGGAGCAGACAGCATGATCCATGACAGAACAAGATATCCATGTAAGAAAGAACAAGCGGACAGGCTACTTCCACTTATTTATATCCAGAAGACACCCTAGTGACAACCACACTTTTTAGGGTATCTCTATTCTTTCTTGGTGCTGATGTAAGTTGTTCCCTGGGCACCAATTTGTTGGAGCAAAATTGCTGAATATTTAAAAGGGAAGGAAAGAAATGCTGAAGTGGATCCTTAAAATTGACGAAAAGTACTTTAGAAATAAAAGAAATTAACCCCTCAAAATGTCTTGAAAAGTTGCATGAAGAAATCATGTACTAAAGTTTATTTAATTTCAAAGACAGACATTGAAAAAGCAGAAAATGTCGAATTTATGTTTGTTCATGTAGTGGTAATTTGTTCCCTCTGTCCACAAGTGTTTGTACTGCTATACAGAAAATGCAAATAAAAGAACAAATCCAAACAAAAACCTTAAAAATTTTCTTTCTGTCCTGGTTTGAGGTAAAACAGAACCAACTTTCTGTTCAGTAATTTTATTTCTTATCTAGGCCTCTTCTAAGTCTCTGAAATTAACAGCATATTGTGCTGAAAACTGTTCATTCTCAGAGTGATAAGACCAATATTTAGAGTTAGTGCCAAGGAATGGTATGCAGTGAGGCTCTTGCTTATACTTATTGCTATAATAACAAGGTCAGTTAATTTTGTTATTTTCCCTGCAAGAGGGTCAGAAACAAAAGCGTAGAGGAGTTGCACCTGTGGGGAGGAGCAGACAGGACAGGTGACCCAAAACTGACCAACTGAGTATTCCATCCCATCTGCATCATACTCAGTATAAAAGCTGAGGGATTAAAGGATCATATCTTTCTTCAATGGCTGACATCCAAGGAGGACCCTGTCTGTTTGTCTGCCTTTGATCCCTTGATATGATAATCAGTTATTTCCTAATTCCTGCAAGGAAATTTTCTTCTTACATATAATTTTGGGGTTTTTAAGAGTCTAGCAAAAAATTGTCATGGATGGTTAGATTCTTTGGCTTTCTAAATCATTCGTTAGCCTGACACAATGCTTTTGTCCAAATCCATACTTAGAAAATCAACCACTGGAATATGTTATATAAAGCATCCTATGTATATGTAATGTACACACTGCATGATAATCATATTACTAAGGCACTAGTATTCCTTAGAATTCTGCAAAAATGTAATTAAATGAAGCAAAATGATTTTTTGTAATACAGCTACTTTCTGAACAGCCTTTAGTTCTACCCTAGGTTGCCTAAGAACTGAAGATGACCAAACAAGAAAATAACCTGCCCTAGAAATATGTCTGTAATTAAAAAAATATTAATTAATGCATATTTATTTCAAACAAATATGTTTTTCAATCATGTATATAAAGCACTGTGAAATGCTTTAATAAATGTGAATATTTTCATATTTCAGTGTTTAATAAAAGTGAATACTGACAATAATTTACGTATTGTCAAATGCAGCCAGGAAGAAATAACAATGGAAGTGGCATGTAAACAAACACAAGAGAGGTGTATGACAGATATTAAGGCCTCAGAGTTTCAAAGTTAATTTGGTCACCTTTTAATATTTTCTTGACCTAACTACAGCTTTTTTCAAATGAATTCATTTTTCAAAGGAATGTTGTTTCTATTCCCTTGTTCTTCTTCACAGAAAATTATCCTTATGAATGTAACACTGATTTCTACTGTCTTCCTGACCCGTGGCTTACTGGCCCAACAGCATATCTTACCTGTGGATTGCTTAGCAAGCAGTTGGGCAAGACAACCACCCATCCAACCAACCAACACACACCTGCCCCCCTCCCCCCCTCACCACTGGAGCATGAAACATTTTCCACTAATTAGAAGTCAAGATAGGCAAGCCAATGCCTTTCTCAGCAGTGCTAAAATCCTCCTGCACAAGGTATGAGGTGTATGGTTTTGAGCTTTTATTGGGGGACATCCAATTTCCAGGTGCAATCTAAGACCCATAATTTTTTACACTACTGCACTAAATTTGCAAGTACAGCTAGTTCACTCTGGATCAAATGCTTTTTAAAACAATGGATGCCAGCATTTGATGTCAGTGTTGCTAAGTGCCTGATTACGCTAACACCATCATGTGCTGTCAGATCATTTGTCTGAGCTGGCTGTAATAGAATAGCTAGCAGAAATTTAGTATTCAGAACAGTGCTGAATCCAACACAGGCATTTTAAATAATGTTAACATTGCAGTTAGCTTTGTTTCATTTTGTTTTGGTTTTCAACAGCTAAGAGTTAATCCAACACTGGATTAAATTAAAAATTAGAAAATATGATGGCCACTTATAATCTCCATGTGAACCACCTATGTTGTAACAAATCTGTTTTAAAGGGGTCATTTTATTAATGTCTGAAGCCAGACAATTTACGGTGAAGAAAGCTGAAGTTCACAAAGGCAGAAATTTAAAGTATTCATGTTCTCTGTTCCATGCATTAATCCATAGAAAAAAATTACTATATCTTTTCTAACCTTTTCCAAAACACATTTTCCTATTCCTAGAAATAATTGTGAATTTTCTATTTAAATGATCTTACATTGGAAACTGGCTATTGTTTGAAATCCTAACCTTATAGAAAATTGACCATGTATGTTTAAAAAGGGGGATTTTTTTTGGCATAGACAAGATTTTTAACCTACACTCAGGGCAGCCAATGACACTGAAGACGGAACACTCAGGGTTTTTTTCAAATTAGGAAGTCACTGTTCAGATATGTTCTTCACGACTTAAACAATGGATTTAAATGCATTCTCTGTGCCATCTGTTCTGCCATGCAGAATACTGGATTTTGAGGTCCCATTCTGTCCTTCTGGAACTATTCTCAGTGACATATCTCTGCAATAAACTACAGGTTGTTGAGATTAAATTTGAGCCATCATCTCAAAATTCTTTGAGGAATTCCTTAAACTCTGGGATAACCCATGATGCTTTGGTTTGGTTTTGTTTTGTTTTGTTTTGTTTTGTTTTGTTTGACTTCTATTTTGTCTGGCAGAATTTTTTCACCTCCTTAGCTAAATGAACATTTTATTACTTATCCAACCACCAAGAAAACTCTCTGAGAGGAACATCCCAGTGCTTTCAGCTTTATCCTGAACATGGAAACATGTTCGAATTGATTCTTAGTCACAACTTACAAGAAAAGAAGCTTCAACAATTAACAGTAGTCAGATGACTAACATACAAAAGCTAGTCCCCTGGGTCCTCTGGGTGCTAGCTTTAATACAGCTACTGCAAGTAGCGTGTAGAATAGAAGAAATAACAGACACGGTCTCCCACAGCATCCCCATAGGGAAGCTTAGGAAGAGTGGGCTAGATGAATGGACAGTAAGGTGGATAGATAATCGGTTGAAAGACAGAGCTCAGAGGGTCGTGATTAGGGGCACAGAGTCTAGTTGGAGATCAGGGACGAGTGGTGCTCCCCAGGGGTCAGTACTGGGTCCAGTCCTCTTCAATACATTCATCAATGACCTGGATGAGGGGAGAGAGTGCACCCTCAGCAAGTTTGCTGATGACACAAAGCTGGTGGGGGGTGGCTGACACACCGGAAGGCTGTGCCAACATACAGAGAGACCTGGACAGGTTGGAGATCTGGGCAAAGAGGAACCTTATGAAATTCAATAAGGGCAAGTGTAGGGTGCTGCACCTGGGGAGGAATAACCCCATGCACCAGTACAGGTTGGGGGCTGACCTGCTGCAGAGCAGCTCTGTGGAAAGAGACCTGGGAGTCCTGGTGGACAACAGGATGACCATGAGCCAGCAATGTGCCCCTGTGACCAAAAAGGAAGGCCAATGGCATCCTGGGGTGCATCAAGAAGAGTGTGGCCAGCAGGTCGAGGGAGGTCATCCTCCCCCTCTACTCTGCCTTGGTGAGGCCGCACCTGGAGTACTGTGTCCAGATCTGTGCTGGAGAGGGTGCAGCAGAGAGCTACCAAGATGATGAGGGGACTGGAACATAAGAAGTCTTCTTATGAAGAAAGACTGAGGGATTTGGGTCTCTTCAGTCTGGAAAAAAGATGGCTGAGGGGGGACCTTATCAACACTTATAAATACTTAAAGGGTGGGTGTCAGGAGTATGGGGCCAGGCTCTTTTCAGTGGTGCCCGGGGACAGGACAAGAGGTAATGGGCACAAACTTGAGCATAGGAAGTTCCAGCTAAACATGAGGAGGAACTTCTTTCCTTTGACGGTGGCAGAGCACTGGAACAGGCTGCCCAGGGAGGTTGTGGAGTCCCCTTCTCTGGAGATTTTCAAGACCAGCCTGGACATGTTCCTGTGCAACCTGCTCTAGGTGACCCTGTTCTGGCAGGAGGGTTGGACTAGATGATCTCCAGAGGTCCCTTCCAACCCTATGATTCTATGATTTTATGATTCTATGATTCTTCTAAATTTCTCTGTCATTTTCAAAGAATTTAGCCTGACACTTCCTTAGTGACATATTGCATTGAATTCAGCTTTAGGGCACATCTGCTGAACTCAATCTAATTAAGAAACTGTTTAGTGAATATTACCCTTTTTCTTATTTTATTTGAGTTCCAAAATTATTAGTTTGTTGTTTGTTTTTTTTTTTTTTTATTTTTCCTTGTAGCTGAGATAGTGTTACATATCGAGTTTTTAATAGGTCCTCTATTTTTTTAAATATTGATGTGCAGGACTTCAGGGAATTCTCTTAGATTGCAGAAGACTATGACATTTCTTTTAGAATGAAGTAGACAGCAAATTATCCATGAGCCAGCAGTGTGCCCTTGTTGCCAAGAAGGCCAATGGCATCCTGGGCTGCATAGGGAAGACTGTGGCCAGTAGGTCGAGGGAGGTTATTCTCCCCCTCTACTCTGCACTGATGGTTGTGGAGTCCCCTTCTCTGGAGATTTTCAAGACCCGCCTGGATGCAGCCCTGAGGGATGTGCTTTAGGCAATCCTGCTTTAGCAGGGGAGTTGGACTAGATGATCTCTAGAGGTCCCTTCCAACTCTGAAGATTCTGTGATTCTGTGAATTCTTGACTGCTAAAAAATTTTGCAGCGCAAGTGGGTGTTTCTTAAGGGAATTAGAAGCTATTTCATTTGGATCTTTGTTTATGGAATTCAGAAGTTCAACATGAGTTAACGAGCAACATCCAGGAAAGAAACAGTCAAGTCAACTATAGCTGGCACTGAGTTACTGCTGAATGTTTTGAGTTTCAGGAAAGTGTATGTGATGACAACACCATCTATTCCTCCACAGTTTGGTTCTTTAATCTTTGTGTCATTTTGACTGATACTGCTACTGATACATTGAGTAATTCCCATGTAATAAGATGAAAGATGTATGCAAAAGCATTATTTATTTTGCTTTTTGTTTGTTCTGCTCTTATTTCTACACATAGTACATGTATTAAGCTGCAAGATGCAACATACAGGTAAATTGCCATTTTAGATAAGAAGTCAAAATTATCACATCAATATGAGTTAATTGCTACTCCCTTAACTTGCCATACCAAATAAAGAGATGCCATCATCTTATTTTATTTTACAGGGCGAACATTTTCCTGTCATGAACAAATTATTGTTCATATCACTGCAACATTTACACATATTTCTTAAAAACTAAAATTTTCCAATGTCAAATGCTATGAGATTGTCATCATTTTTCATCTTAATTTATCCTCCCACGTTTCTAAAGAATCTGCAACTGAAATGTGAACACAAAGGAAGAGATTTTTAAAAATATATTTAGTGATAGTTATATTTGTGTTTTTACCCAATTTTTCCCCTCTTACTAACCTGAAAAAAGTGTCAAACTGCCAAAATAGAAAAATAAAAACAATTAAAATAATAAAAAAAATAAAATAAACATGTTTTAGAGTGAAAGCAATTTGATTCATTCTGATCTTTACCTTTTCTACAAGGTGACTTACATCTTTGCCTGCAATAAAACTTGTAAATCATGGATTGTTTTGCACATTTCTAATTTAACTGTGTTGTGTTCAAAATTTTTTCTTTGATTTGGATACTTATTTTTTTGCTTTCCGTAGAATTTTTTTTCTTGAGCCAAGGCCATAGGACACATAATGAGATATAGACACCAAGTTGAAAATTCTGTTCAGGTTTCAGCAATGATAAAATGTGCTTAATGGTTTGCAAGCTCAGTGTCAGAAATCAGAAAAGCAATTGGCAAATTAATGTAAGTGAATCAAAATTTAAGGCAGGAGTTGAGTGCATTCTCTGTGGTTCTATTAGTTTTACTTAAAACCATCATATAGGTGTGAGTCACTTATGCGTCTTTGCAGGTCAGTCCCTTGAAGATTTCAAAAGAGGTTAGAAGTTCTACAGAGTTCAGCAAATCCCCGTGTGTGTTTGTATTTTCTTTTCTTTTAATATTCTTACAAGAAAGCTTACCAGACATTTTTTATTTATTTGGAAACCTTCTTTGTTTACACTAGCCTTTAAAATGGAAGCCTTTTTAGGAAGGATGTTTAAAAGTATCATAAATGCTAGTCTGCTTCTCTTAAAAATAGATTTCAATAGACTTTTTGAATGATACACTATGTACAAAACACATATGTAAGAGTACAGCCAGTGTGTGATTGGCTCAGAAAATTGGAAAAAATTCACCACTTGACTTTCCAGTTAAATTGGCATTTTCATATCTTGCCAACTGACAGATCCCCTTGTACACTGTGCACAGTTAGTTTCATTTCTGTGTTATGGCAGCTGGTGTTCATGTCTGAGATAAAAGCACTTCAGTTTGCCTTTTCTGCTTCTGTTGTCAGTACCAACATGTGATGTTCTATGCTAGATGCAAAAATTCTTTCAGTTTTATGACTGCTTGCTATATAACAGTAATACTGTGAAGCAAATTTTTATTGCTTCAGAACAATATTTTGATGGATTTATGTCTCCAAATGCTATTTTGAAGTAATCACTATCCTTATTTTGAAACATTTCAACAGGAAAAATTGTTTATAATTTTTAAAATTTACACATCTATTTTTCTATTGCTACATCATTAATAAAACACAAATAAATATTTGTGAATCTGTAGTATTATTATAATATTTTTAATTCTGCCAACGTGTATTTCATATATCTATATGCAGTGAATACCACTTAGCTGAACATAAGAACACTTTCACACTGTTGCAATACTGCTATCTTTATATTTGTTGAAATGTAGACTATTAACTTATTTTTTATGCTGAGTTGGGCCATAGCTTTCACTGCTATGCAATAAAGTTTGTTGCAGGAATATGACGTTTCCTTGAAATCTCAGTTGGGACCTTAGGCCATTTTACCAGGTTTTTTGATGATTTTTGTGATCTTTTGTTGTTTCTTCCTGTAAAAGATAATATCTCTCACTCCATTATCCATTGTATTAAAAATTATCTCAATTTCAAATTTTAATCTAAACTTTTATTACTTTTAAATATTTTGACTATATAGGAAGTTCATAACAAACTTGTCCATACTAAGAATGATTCTAAAGATAGTGTACATTTTTTCTGGGTATTTCTTTATTCTTTCAGTCAAAAAAGCACACTGTCATACTTTGTGGGGTTTTTTATATATATAGTTTCATGAAGGAGTCATAGTAGTCACTTCACAGACCATGAAAAAGGAGGTCTGCAGTCAAAGTACAAGCATTAGACAATATGAGAGTTCAGATCTGTCACTATTTCTATCAGACTTCTGTGATTGGGGCTGATCAATTACTCTGTAGGCAGTGGATTTTCATTTCTGAAGTAGATTAGGTGACACAAGCTCTTTCTTCCTCCTGCTGTTTTTCAGACTTAGAAATGTTTAATTTCCTGGCAAATGGAGTTATAAATGGCATTAGTGGTTTCTCCCATTTTTCAGCAAACCTTTCTGTACAGTCTAATTTCTTTCCTCTCCTGAGAAAATAGAGGGCAGCTGCCTAAGCAGCAAGTGACAGAGTCCCTACAACCATGAGGCTGCTGTTGCTGCCAGTGAAAACTGATGGAAAACAGGGAAGCAGCACTTGCTGCCACCATTCTGCTTCTTTCTGTTTTTCCTCTTCCTTTCGTTCTTCAGTTCATGGCCTAGTGATAGGAGCAGTAGTAGCAACCTCTCACGTGATGTAATAGTACAGGAGTATGAGTTCAACACTTGCCACAGCATCAAGCTGGAGATTCAAAACCTCTCTGTAGACCCAAAACTGGTGAGTTTGTAACTCTGAAGGAACTTGTTCTCCAAAGCCTCTGAGCATCTGTATGATTTAGATTATAGGTTAGTATTACAAGGCAAATATAAGAATTAGATTTATGAAAAGGTAGACTTCAAATAATCTGGAAACATATCCATTACTGACAACAAATTAAATTTGTCAGACACAAAGCAGCATTGACCCCTTGGTAGTATTTGATGAGAGACATAGAGTTTATCCAGTTGTCCAAAAAGGTCAGAGAAGAAAGAGTTTTGGCCCAGATATTGGTCAGCGTGTGTTTTAATATGGCAGAAGGAAATAATCTTTGAATAAGCAAGTATACAGAGTACAGTTAGGAAGCCAATAGGTTTGATGGGTTGCCATGTTCTTGTTTTATTTTGTTTTGGTTTTCTGGAGTAAAATTTCAAAGAAAACCTACAATTTGAGGATATCCAGAGTTCCCCTCAGAAGTGCTTTGTCATTAATATCTTGTGCTAATATTCTTTGCATGGATGAATGCATTTAGAATTTAAGAAAGTGTGTGTTCTTGCCAAAGTAAATTAAGATTTCATCTTCAATGTTATTACCAAACTGACTTCTAAAGATAGATATGTCTCCTTGTAATAGTAGAGTGTTCTTTTTTTCTTTGTATATACTTGAACTATATTCATTTCAGAATTCATTCTACTTCAATGTTTGATTTACTACAGTGGGTCCAGCTCTTGAGTTACTAAAAATACTTTGATATCATAAATTAAATGTATATATGATTTTTTTTTCCATTTAATCTTAATTTTGTGGACAAGAATAATGTGAAATATAAAAGTAGACAAGCTTTAGGAAAAAAAAAAGTTTTACTTTTCCTAAATATGAAGATGCTATTAAAAATACAGATTTATTTACATAGAATAGTATGTTCCCTTTGACACTTTTGTGTAAATTCACAACACAATACTTTCAAAAGCTAATTGAAAATAATAAATGCAATAAATGCAATAGTGGTTGAATAGAAATCTAATATTTATTTTTTTTTAATTTGTAAGCAGAGAACCAAATGCAACCAGAGATATTCAAGAAGTAGAAAATTTTTCAAATTTATTCTCTAACAAGCATGTAATTAACATCCATACATTTATAAAATGATTTTAACATGAATTATGTTAACTCATAACTCAGTTATGAGTTAAACTCATAAAATAAGTTTAACATGAAAAGTCTATATCCATCCTAATTTCAAAAGCACTTTCTTTAATCCCCTACTAAAGAATTTCAAACTGAGTTTGTGATAGCAATATTGCTTTATAGGTTAAAGTAACACAATACAATCCGGAGTAACTTACTTTTGAAACAATTTCCTTTGAAAACATGTTTAATTCTAAATTGCTTTCTACTTTTTCCTGTGAAAATGGAAAACTTGGACAGGAGTACTCTCCACTGGGTAAAAATCTGGCTGGAGGGCTGGGCCCATCGAGTGGTGGTAAATGGAGTTAAATCCAGTTGGCGGCTGGTCACGAGTGGTGTTCCCCAGGGCTCGGTATTGGGGCCAGTTCTATTTAATATCTTTATCAATAATCTAGGCGAGGGGATCACCCACAGTAAATTTGCAGAGGACACCAAGTTAGGTGGGAGTGTCGACCTGCTTGAGGGTAGGATGGCTTTGCAGAGGGATCTGGACAGGCTGGATTGATGGGCTGAGGCCAATTGCATGAGGTTCAACAAGGCCAAGTGCTGGGTCCTGCACGTGGGTCACAACAACCCCATAGAATGCTACAGGCTTGGGGAAGAGTGGCTGGAAATCTGCCTGGTGGAAAAGAACCTGGGGCATTGGGTGACTGCCAACTGAATATCAGCCGTCAGTGTGCGCAGGTGGCCAAGAGGCCAATAGCATCCTGGCTTGCATTAGAAACAGTGTGGCTAGCAGGACTAGTGAAGTGATTTTCCCCCTGTACTTGGCACTGATGAGCCTCCACCTTGAGTACTGTGCTTAGTTTTGTGTCCCCCACTACAGGAGGGGCAGTGAGGTAGCGGAGTGTGTTCAGAGAAGGGAAACAAAGTTGGTGAGAGGTCTAGAGAACAAGTCTTATGAGGAGACACTGAGGGAATAACCTGGAGAAAAGGAGGCTGAGAGGAGACCTTATCGCTCTCTACAACTACCTGGAAGGAGGTTGTAGCAAAGTGGATGTTGGTCTCTTCTCCCAGGTAACAGGCAGCAGCACAAGAGGAAATGGCCTCAAATTGCATCAGGGGAGGTTTAGACTGGATGTTAGGAAAAATTTCTTCACTGAAAAGGTTTTCAAGCATTGGAACAGGCTTCCCAGGGAAGTGGTTGAATCACCTTCCCTGGAGGTATTTAAAAGATGTGTAGATGTATAGCTGAGGAACATGGTTTAGTAGTACCTTGTCAGTGCTAGGTTAAAGGTTGGACTTGATGATGTTAAAGGTCTGTTCCAACCAAAATGATTCTATGATTCTGTGTTTCTATTCTGTGATCACCTGCCCCTGTCCTCCCTTTAATCCTGACCCATAAACTCTCAGTCGGCTCCTCATATATCCCCAGGGGGAGCTCCATGCACTCCAGCTGGTCATTGACATAGAGGGTGACACCCCCTCCTTGTGTCCCTTGCCTGTCCTTCCTGGAAAGCCTGTATCCTTCCATTCCAACATGCCAACCACAGGAGCCATCCCACCACATATTCATGATGCTACTTAGATGATAGCCCTGCAAGTGTGTGCACGTTTCTAACTCCTCTTGCGTATTCCCCATGTTGAGAGTGTTTGCATAGAGGTATTTAATCGGGCCCCCAGTGAAGTTAACTTACTGGCTGGAGTGGCTGGTATTCCTCTGTGCTGCACTCCAGGTGCTCTCCTGTTGACCTATGACCCTTCTCTGGGCTCTGGGCATCTATTACTAGTATCCCTAGTAGGGGGATCTATCCCTACTATCCCACTAATAGGAGTAGGATTCAGTAGAGTCAAGTGTGTTGCAGAGTGACAAAGAAAATTTTCAGAGAAAGAAAAGATGCTGCATGTTGAAAAAAGTAGATAGTCACTTACTGGGAGGACATTTTTTGTGTCTAGGTCTCCTTCACCTCTTTGTGACAGATAAAGAAAGCCCCTCACTCTAGGGGTTTTAGAAATGTCACTGCTCGTGGGAGAGCTGTAAGGGACTTTGTAACCAAAAATTTTCTGTGTGAGACTTAATACTAGAGGGGTTTGTGTTGAAAATACTTCGAATGAGAATTATACTGCAGCTAAAATAAACCTGGCTATAAATATCTGCTTGTGATGCAAATGTCCCCACCACCACCACCTTATTGGATCATGATTATTAGATGCTTAGCTCTTTATACTTTCTAGTCAGCCTGGCAATTAACAGTAATGAACAGGTTATAATCACATTCTTGAACTGTCTGATCATTTACTTATGCATACATTTGTTAAGTATATAACCGATGTACTGTGTATTAGCGATACAAGTATTCCTTCCTGTACAAAAATACATTTATTAAACAAGAAAACTATACTTTTATAATAGAGAGGGTTTAAAATTTTTGTCTGGTTAGATTAACAAAGATGCTTAGTTGATTTCTGTGGGAAGTAGGGCTATTCCCATGGAAGGTATCAGACAAGGGGATACGAATGTTGATAATAGGAGGTGCTACATCTACTTTATAAATGTGAAGCTTCATAAAGTAATTTGGCTTCAAAAGCGCTGTTCAGAGAGCATCCTCTGCAAGGTTAAGCAAGTATGTTTGTATTGAGCTGTACAGATAAATCAGAATTGCCATGTTAATACTATATAGTGCTTGAGACAACAACCACATCTTACAAATAAGTGCAGTGCTTTTATGATAGAGGTTGTCGTGGTTTAACCCCAATCAGCAACTAGGGCCATGCATGCTCCACACAGGAGGATCACTCGCTCTCCTCCTTCCCCCCAGGAGGATATGGAGAAGAGGGAGAAAAAAGAAAAAAAAAAAAAAACAACCTCTTGGGTTGAGATAAAGACAGTTTAATAGAACAGTAATGGAGGAGATGATGATGATGATGATAATGATAACAACAATGGTAAAAGAATGTACAAAATAAGTTATGCAATACAACTGCTTTCACCACCTGATGATCAATTGCCCAGCCTGTCCTGAGCAGCGATCCTGGATTTCTGCCTTCTGCCCAACACCTATTTATATACTGGGCATAACGACTGTGGTATGGAATATTCCTTTGGCCAGCTTGTCCTGTCTATGCTCCCTTTCAGCTTCCATGGGGAGCTGAAAAAGTCCCTGACTTAGTGTAAATATTACTTAGCAACAACTAAAACAATATGCGTTATCAACATAATTCTCATACTAAATCTAAAACACAGCAGCTATTAGGAAGAAAATTAACTCTATCCCAGCTGAAACTAGGACAGAGCTGGAATATGTTAATTGGAATAAGGATGATCCTTAGATATCTGACTTCGAGTATTTGCAATGTTGAAGTCTAGACTCGGCTGTGTCAAAGTTCCCCTTGTAGACAACGGAGAATGAGTCAATACAGACAGTGAGGCATAGAGAGTTATTAATCTGTCCAAACACAGATGCTGTTGCATCTAAATTACAACAATGCCCCATATCCAGGGTTCCAAACCACACCCAATGGATGTAGACGCCATATACATAGATCCAAGAATTTCTATAGTTAGTTTGTAAGTCTAGTTGCAGCAGTCTTATCAATAAGCTATTAGTCTGACTATCACAGTCCACTTGTTTCTTGTTCATTGGTCCATATATCACTGGATACAATAAAATTCCATATTATATCCAAATTCTACTGTATATTGTATATTTTATAGATGGTGGATACTTTTTCTACATATGGTACACACTTGTTCTTTATTTCCTTTGTTACGTTTATATCTAGCTTTATATGGCTCCCAAGGTTGTATTCTTTAAGAGAGCAATAACTGAATACTTGATTTGTGGCTGGAACATTTGATATCATCCTGTGCTATCTATCATCCTTCTGATATGCTCTTGCGACTGTACTGTGGGTGTCTCTGTTACAACCCCTTGACTTTCTTCAACATGTTTTAAGATATTAAACCACAAGAAAACAATGTGTTTTTTCATTTAGGTAAGGTTAAGAAGATTTTACAGATATTAGAAGTGAATGATTAATGTCAATGCATATCTCACAAATGTAAATTTTTTGCCTCCAGATTAGAGGATAATGTGTTCAGATTAAAAAAAAAAAAAAGAAGAAAAAAAAAGAAGAAAAGGAAAAGGAAGAAAAGGAAAAAAAGGAAGAAAAGGAAGAAAAATGCTTAAAATCAATGAGGAAAGAAACTGAAACTCCTAGTAGTTTACAGACAAATTCCATAGGTGCTGGTGAAAGGTTTAACTATCCTAACTTTCTCATTACAGCACTCAGGCAGAGACTATCACTTTTGGCATTTCTGTGAGTCTCTACTGTCTTCTTCCCCAATCCTGTTTGGAAAATTAGCTGCTTGTCAAGCACATTTTACATAGTTCACCTCAGCTAACAAAATTATTTCTACATGAAGCAAATAAGGCAATGCTCACACCACAATCAAACTGGCAATAAGATAATTTACAATATGTATGTTTGAGTATCTGTCCATAGCTTCAATAAACTGACATGAAAATGGGGATACAAATGATAATCCTTGAGCATCAACTTTTGTGGTAGATCTCTGATATGAGATGAGTTTTATGGATTTTTTCTCAAAGCAAATTATGTGTCTTCCTCACATAAAATGCTGTTATTCGTTTTTACTAACAAACTAACCAATTGACCTTGGAATTCTAATGTTCTGATTATGTTTCATATTGAGTACCAGATGCATAGAATATATATTTTCCAAAGAATGAATTTTTCTTTCATTACACTAAAGCATACAATCGCCTGAATAAAAAAATCTTCATTTTAAAAATAAAATAAAATTGTCATGCTCTGAACAGTAGTTTCTTATTAGATTTTTTTTTCTGGAGAGAAACCGAATGAAGTTGAAGCATAACAAGCTATTGCAGCTGAAAATAAAACGGAGATTAAAGAAAAGCTCATTACATTATGAGAAATTCAGATGACGTTAAAATACTGAGTTCTCTGTTTCTGCTTTTATCTCTTTTCTCTAGCAATTCACTGTACCTTAGCAGAGAGAAGAGAATCAAATATGATATGAATTGATTTTTGTAAGTAGTTCTCAAGGAGAAAGTGCAAAAATGACTGCCACAGACATAGAATTAGCCATAGAAATAATATCACGAGATTCTTGCTGACACTGAGGAAAATGGGTAAAGAGGAAAGAAAACAATATTTTTAGGCTTGACCATGATTCTTGTGATATGTAAGTTATGTAAGTAAGATATGCTTTATGGTGATATTTTTCTGATCCAAGGACCTGTTGTGAATACTGATTTAGGACCTGCCTACTATGCCAATTTGTTGTGGATGAGTGATTTAGATTGCTTAAAGAACCACTGTCAAAGGTATTAGCAAAAGTAGGTTTAATATGATACTGTAAAAGTGCAAGTTAAAGTTTGATGGCAAGGTTCGGTCTATTAATTACTGCATGGAAAAACATGCAATGGAAAACTGAGTTACACTTGAGTTAGAATGATTCACAGAGAGACCAGAGACGAAAAGGGTAAGGAAGACCTTCCTGTTGAATCATGAGGTTCAGAATGGACCCCCTTGCTTTCTAGGGAGTCTAGAGGAGTCTAGGTGCGGCTGGATCCAGACTTGGTCAATGGTTTATGTCTAAAGGATTATATATGCAAAGCTTATGTAATGTTTCATTAGCATCAATTCCACACACAACTGAAGTTACCAAGGCAAAATCAGGTATCATACTACAGGGTTATGCACGATATCGGTTGCTTACCACAGATCTGCCATTGGTAAAATGCCTTGAGGAACAACCTTGAGAGGCATCCAGCTCAAGGGGAGATTGCTGCCATGCAGCCATACTGCCCAGCAGAGAGAGTTCAAACAAGGGTCACTTAGGCTGTCATATTTATCGCATGGAGCAGTTGGCTCATAGTCAAATCATGTGTGATGTAAAAGGTATGCATGAGACTCCTTGTACCCACAACCTTCTTTATTCCCTGATAAACGAGTCTTGGAAAAGCCACCCACTATTCATGTGCTAATCACATGATCAGTATTCAAAGCTAATATGCATAGATGCTCACTGTGTCACTGTGCTCCTTTGTGGGTTTTCATAGAACAGATTGAAACTACAGGAGTTCATGGCCCAGCTATGGATCAGGGTCTTACAGAGCCTGCACCAAACCACCGCCAGTCTGGTCAAAGGGTCATCACAACCTCGCAGGCAAAGGTGCTGAGAGAACAGGCTGATGTCTTTGCAAGGTCACTCTCTGTCATATTTGAAAGGTGAGTAGATTGGTAGAGGAATCTAACAAAAGAAAAAAGGCAAACATTTCTTCTTGCTAACATCAATTACTCCAGTCTTCCACCCACAGTAATTCCCTGGATGAATAAACTCTCCCACCCAAAGCAAAACTCTTTAGATGTGCATTGATAAACCAAGAGATCTTCAACATTAGCTGACTAGTTAAAACCTCCTTTCAAAGGTTTAGTATAGATTTGCCCATATTATTGGTGCATCAACGAGAACATATTTTGCTCCTTGGCTCAGCTTGTTTTGCACAGGAAAGGAAGAGATGGGAAAGAGGAAACAGAACTTATTAATCTAGTTTTTCTCTCATGCACACTCAATTACAGCCATAGTTTTTTAACCCACTCATACTCTGTTGCAGCTGGTTGAAAACAAATATTGCATACTTTATATGTCTGCTAGAAAAAAAAAGAAAAAAAAAAAAGTAAAGCAGATGTAAATGTTGAAAAGACATTTTTGGTCTTCTTTCATTCCCCAACCAAAATTTGTATTTCATGACCACTTGGCTTCCTCTTCTTTCCTGAATGTCCTCTTTTCAATCATCAGTCTGAGAACAGCTGGTATGTGTACACTATGATCTTCTGAACAAAACTGGAATATGGTAAATATATAAGTACTTGCACGTGCTTAACTATATTTTTTTGAAGGGTAGAAAGTTTCTGTTGTCTTACATATCTCCTGAAATTCCATATGCTTTCTAAGTTTGCACAGTATATGATGATATTCCATAAAAAAAATGTAGTTTTATTTAAAAGAGTATGGTGAATGTAACACATGGGAATTATGTCTTAATGAAGATACTAACAATGATTCACTGCACAATGGGAAAACAAAACAAATAACTCCCCACATATTTTATTGAAATTTATTGTATTGTATTTTAATTTGACTGATACCACATTTTTACCTCTTTTGAAAAATGTATTTCAATAGAAATTTCCAGAAAACCCCTATTAGTCAAAATTTCCTTACAAATAACTGCAAGCAGCACTGAGGATTGTGATAATATTTATAATAACATGGTAATTCAGTTTCAAGTCAGTGAAGCTTACTGATATGACAACCTGTATAAACAAAACTGGAGTGCAAAACCAGACAGACTCTTCAGGCATATGTCATAAATGCTTTTCACACCCAAACCCAGCCCATACAGTGTTTGAGTTTGGATCTACTTATCAGACACACTATTCCTGAAAAAACGACAGGTTGCCACATAATTTGACTATCTTATTACCATCACTCTTGTTTCCCTAAGGATCATACATATTCAAGACTTTTTAAAGTCATTTATAATAGTTTAAGCAATTAGATTTTTTGCATTATCAGTTATCTAGAAAGTAATTTTTTCTTAATATTTTGCTATTACAACTTATGGAATTTATATATATGCATGGATTCCATGACTCTTAAACATAATGATAAATGCTCAAAACATGTGAATGAAAATAAAGTACCAAACAGGAATTACACAATCACACTGAGGAGACAGATTTTCTAAGTACTCTTTGTTTTGTTCATGCTCTTCATAACCTGTGAAACAATGCGAAAAATTAGTTATCTGAGAAACAGGCAGTCTGAGAGGATACTTGGGATTGAATTTAGTTTTTGCATTCTGATAAGTACCATGACATTTATTTTTGAGCAAGCCAGTGCATCCTCTGTTTTGAATCTTTGATAGTGGAATAAAAGGAAGAAAAAAAAAAAAAGAAAAAAGAAAAGAAAAGAAAAAAGAAAAGAAAAGAAAAAACAAAGGCAAATATATTTTCTTACTTTTGCCATGTAGTTCCAAAAGTTCTTTTAATAGCTATCAATTACCTAATGAGAAATGAAATATTTCTGTCTTGCAAATCAATGCAAAAGAAGTTATGCTTCTGATGAAACTGGTAGGAGAATTTGAGTTGCATAACAAACTTCAACTTTATTTATCAATATTTGATTCTTAACAATATTACAGACACTCGGAGATTTAATGGAGTACAATTACTTTTTTCAAGTGTTTGTTTTTAAGGTCAGCTGCTTAAGGTGAAAGGGGTGTTACATTTATTTGAGTTTCTTGATTAGAAAGACTTGGAATTAGTCTGACTCACATTTCTCTGAGCACCAGAGAAGTACAAATTGTTCTGGAATAGGTCACAGATCACTATTTCATCACATTGTTCCAAAAAACCACAGAGGTACTCCCTGAAACAGTTCTTTGAAATCTTGACTTGTGTATAATACTGTTGTGGGCAAAACATTCTTGTCTGGGGGAGTTATAATTTAATTTAATTTATTGCAAATTCACACAAGCTTCTGATCACTGATTTGGATATTGAGAATAAAGAGAACACAAAGAATTAAACAATTACATAAACCACTTTTAATTCCCCTTCTTCAGACTCACATTAAGTCAAACACCTATCATCTCCTTTCCTAGTCTCAGCTTCTCTTATTTTCACGCTGTGTAACACTCACTATGTCCCAATTCCTTCAGTGAGGTATTGACTGGCACAGAAGGCTGGAGTTATGTGTGTCATGACTTCTGACAGTTGCTTCTTTCTGCTCATATTTGCACCTGCCAATTTTCCTCTTCTGCTGTCTGATGTGGTCCTTCAGGGGTGTCGCTGCCCTGATGTGGGTTACCCATGACCACACCTCCTCAGGGGAGTTACTTCCTAGCATGGTCATCCACAGATTTAGTCTCTTCAGCAATGTATGTGACCCTTTTGGCTTCAGATGTCTCCTCCTTGAGTGTCTCTCCAGCAGCACATCCAGAAGTGTGTAGTGTGTCCCCAGCCCCTAGTAGTTTCCAATTATTTCTCAAATATGTCTGAGTAGGGGTCCTGTGCGCTTCTCTGATGGTGTGAAGTGTTGGTGCATAATGGGCTACTCACAACTATTTCAGAGCTGGTTAGAATGGGATGTGACTGTCATTTGGCAGTTTTGTGTCATCCCACACAGGTCACCCCTGTAGCTCCCTGCTACCTAAACCCTGCAATTTATGCTAAGTACAAAGATAGAGTTGATTGAAAATTATATCACTGATGATTGCAAATTAATTTGATAACATGTCTGATTAATACTACATATTAAGCCATAACACTGCAAGCAGGAAGTTCTAAGGTTTGATATCTAATGTCTAAATACCCTGTTATTTAGTGGTTATTTAGTTTGATGTTAGGTTTCTATCTTACTTTTCTACATGCTGAGAAAAATGTACTTCAATGAATGAGATGTGCAAAGGCAAAACAGGAAGAGTCTAAACTGGCCAGAGTGAAATTAGTGGACCAAGCGGTACGTGACATAAGCTGCAACCACATGTGATACACTGTTTCCTAAATCTGAATAGGTGAGAGATTTTTAAGTTAGACCATACATTACTTATGAAAAAAAAAAAATTGATTTTGCCATTCCAAAGTACAATAAGCATCAACTGTAGATTTGCATCTACAAATGAGGTCCAGTGCCCACGTTGCACATGATGACGTGGGAGCTGTGTCCAACAAAGCATTTGAGCCAGCTGAACTTAAGCCACACAGCAACACTAGAAGGACATGTTGAGTGACAGACAGTACGGGGAGATTCCCTGTTGCAGGAGATGGATGCCCATATCTGCTGGTCTGACCTACTGTCTAGGAAGTTTGCTGCTTGCCAGAGGCTTAAAGCCAGGATATTGTGGTGAGGCTGCCAGAACTTGTCTGACCTTTGGACTGTTATGCCCTGCTGCTCTTACATGTGAGCAACAACAATACCAGGGGAGACCTGAAGCATATCAAGTGATGTAGCTCCAGGGACAAAGATCAAGGATGGTTTTCCCCTTGAGCCTGATGCTGCAGGTGAAGCAAGGGCCTGAGGAGGAGTAAGCATATCCTGAGGGTTAATAAGTGTCTGCATAGCTGGTGTCAACAAAAGAGATTTGATTTTTACAGTCATGGGAAAGCCTTTGAGGACTGAGGACTGCCAAGAAGAGACAGGATCCACCTGTTCAAGTAGGGTAAAAGCATTACCAGCAGGCTGGTAAATAGGAATTTGAACTAGGAACAAAGCATGTGGAGGGTGATGACACAAAATCAACCGAGGAAGTGGTGGACCAAGTTGGTAAACAGGGGGTGCAGGTTAACATGGACAAAAGAGATCTCCTGTTCAACAAAAGAGGTCTGAAGGGGACTCACCTCAAGCATAAGTGCCCAAATAAGGAAGTATCTATAGGACAACATAACAGGGGAAGCTGTCATACATTCTCTGTGAAATGAGCATGACGTGATACCTCCCTGAAGTGCTCACACACTAACACATGCAGATTGGGGCAGGGGGGGAGAAGAACTAGAGTTCTGCAGGTCTGCATGTAGTTGCAGGGTTATGACTTCACTGGGATCACTCACACTATGAGAATGCTGCAGTGGAAAGATACAGGCTCTCTCGGAAGTACAGCCTGGGACAGTGAAGAGACGTAGCTGTCTTTTATGTGGGAGAACAGTGCGAATGCATGGAGCTCTTTCTAGAGACAAATAAGGATCCAGTTCAGAGGTTATCACAGAATCACAGAATAGTAGGGGTTGGAAGGCACCTTCAGGGATCATCTAGTCCAATCCCTCTGCCAAAGCAGATTCTCCTAGAGCAGGCTGGACAGGAGCACATCCAGACAGGTTTTTAATATCTCCAGAGGAGACCACAAACTCTCTGGGCAGCCTGTTCCAGTGCTCTGTCACCCTCAAGGTAAAGAAGTTTTTTCTTCAGATGGAATTTCCTGTGTTTTAGCTTGTGTCCATTGACCCTTGTCCTGTCACCAGGCACCACTGAGAAGAGCCTGACCCCATCCTCTTGACACCCTTTGAATATTTGTAAGCATTGAGACCAATAAGTCTTCTTAAGTCTTCTCTTCTCAGGCAGGCTAAACAGACCCAGGCCTCTCAGCCTTTCCTCATAAGTGAGGTGCTTCATTCCCTTGATCATCTTCTCTCCAGACTCTCTCCTTGTCTTTCTTGAACTGTGAAGGCCCAGAACTGGACACAGTACTCCAGATGTGACCTCACCAGGGAAGAGTAGAGGAGAAGGATAACCTCCCTCAACCTGCTGGCTACGCTCTTTTTGATGCACTCCAGGAGACCATTAGCCTTCTTGGCCACAAGGACACATTGTTGCCTCATGGTCAATTTGTTGTCCATCAGGACTCTCAGGTCTCTCTCTGCAGAGCTGCTTTGCAGCAGGTCAGCCCCTAGCCTGTACTGGTGTGTGGGATTGTTCCTCTCTAGGTGCAGGACCCTACATTTGCCCTTGTTGAATTTCATTAGGTTCCTCAATGGGTCAGGATTAGTAGGAAGATCAGCATGGGTGATGTTGTGGTGGGTGTCTGCTACAGACGGCATTATCAGGAAGAAATAGCTGAAGCCTTTTTCAGTCAACTGGAATAAGCTTCAGGTTCACAAATCCTAGTCCTCATGAAGGACTTGAACCACTGCCATATCTTCTGGAAGGGCACCATAGCCAGGGCACAAGTAACCCAGTTGGTTTCTGGAGTGCATTGATGACAACTTCCTAACACAGATGATTGAGAAGCTGATGAGTTTGGCTGTTTGTTTTTGTGGGTTTTTTTTTCTTCTGCAGAGGTGGACTACTGACTAACTTTAATGAAACTCTGTGAATTATCTGCTTACACAGAGTTACTTCTGGGAAAGGGGCTGTTGTTAGTCAGATATTTGTTTTTCTTTCTCCTCTGGAGCATGCTTGTGCAATGCAATAGAATGAGTGTTTCAAGTTCTGAATATTATAGCTGAATGTGTAGTCAGAATTTACTGCTCAATCAAATCATGAACAATTCACACAAAGATGCCTAAGAAACACTTGTTGAAACACTTTCTCTACTCATGTTCAGCAAGTCCTGTATTAATGGGAAATGTGCACAGAAGTATTGTGAACTGACAGTCTAAAAATAATGCTTGTTGAAAATATTTTCTATTGAATCTTGATCAAGTTTATGCTATATCTACTCTGAAGTCACATGGTAACAAGCAAATATTCAATCTAGCTTTCACTGTTCAGCTTAGGTACTTGTAGCACTCAGTTTTGGAACATGACGTTCACAGAAGTACCTCTTTATTTTATGAGCAGTACCTTTTTAACTACCTACAGTAAAATACTCTCCTACAGTATTTTACTCCTCTATATGGCCTCACACTTTTCTTCTTCCTTCTTCCATCTCTCTAGATGTTGCAGTTATTTGGCACTTCACTTTCTATACTAACTTCTGTTTTCTAACTTGTCAATATACCAACCCTTTTTGTACCCTAAGAAAGCTTTTTTTAAGATTAAAATCTTCAGTAAGAGCTATGAACACTGACTATCTCCCTGGTGTAATGGCTCATCTATGTCAGATAATTAGGAAAGCCACAGTCAGACTACAGCATAGAATCACAGAAACATGGCACCATAGAAGGTTGGAAGGAACCTTTAAAGTTCACCTATAGCCAGTGTCCCCTGCAGTAGGCAGGGACGTCTACTAAATCAGGTTGCTCAAAGCCGGGTCCAGCCTGACTGAATACTTCCAGGGATTGGGCATTCACAGCTTCTCTAGGCAACATGTTCCAGTGTCTCATCACTGTTTCTGAGCCAGTGAGATCGCTCAGAATACATCCAGCTATGAGTGGGATCCATCTTTTTCCAAAATGCATTTACAATTGCATCCTTTTTATACTTGGCAGGAAAGGTCAGGAATTTTCTGTCTATACTTACCAAAAATGTAGAGCACTGACTCAGAAATTGGCATTTCTAAGCTAAATATACTGTTAATTTTGTGTGACTCCACATAGTTTCTTCTCAGGAAATAAGAGTAAAAGGAAAGAGAGAGGTAGGGCCGTATCTAGTAAACTAGTTGCAAAGAAGATACGTCAAAATTCATATGGCAAAAGAATGGAATAGATTCTGTAATTTAACCGGTAGGGGGAGTAAGTGGCTTTTGGACCTTAGTTTTAGGCTTATTTCTCTATTGTACATTAAACATTCACTGTGGAACCTCAGCCATACATAGATTTTGAGAAATGCTAAACAGTATCTACCAGGAATAAGACAGGTGCTGATGTGGAACCATAAATGGGAAAGATCCTATAACAGGTCTCTTTCTATGATTCTGTGATTTTCAAATATACGTAGGTAATAGAATTGGGAGTCCGGATTTCTCCATTGCCAAACACAGTCTGACAAACACATATCAACTTACAAAGTTAATATCCCCTCTCTGTTTCTCAGCTCATCCTTAATAGTGCTGCTGCCCAGAGACAAGAATTCAGCAAGAATGCTCAGCTTTAAGAGAATACCCTCATTGTGTCTATGACACATTCAAAGAAGGAATTGAAAGGATGGATGGCATTAATATGTAATATGTGGTTCAGACATACTATCCATGCATCCTGTTTTGTTTCCAACTGTGTCCATAAATAGATGCTCAAGAAAAAGTAAAACCAAGGCAATCTTGTGTGCTACTTGCCTTTAAATACTCTTTCAACCTCTGACTGTTTTCTGTTCTCTTCTGTTTCCTAAAATTTAGTTTGTCTAGTTGGTAAACCCACAACAGATCTCTCTTCCAACTATTTGTCTAACTTCTCCTTGAGCTTATTTAAATTCCCAGCAAAAGCAAAGTCCTTTGCAAAGCACAAAGAGGTCTGCTATTCACTGCATGAAATAACACCACTTTCTTTAGTTTGAACCTGGACCTTTATTTGGTGGCCTATAGTTCTTGTACTAGAAGAGACAGTGAACAGATACCTCATACAATTTCATCTTACCACTTATGAGCTTGTAGACCTCTGTCATAACTCTCCTATGATTTCTCTTTCCCAGGCTGAGAAGCTCCAGGTTATTCAACATTCTTCATGTAAGTCATAGTTTTGTCAATCCTTTCTGCTGTTCTCTGAAACTTTTCCAATTCTGATGTGTTGTTTCCAGATGAGAGGATCAGAATTACTCACAGCCTTCAAGGTGGTTGAACCACAACTTTATGCAATGTTTTCTGCTTTGTAAACAACAGAAGTATGTTCTGTTCTATGTTCTTTCAAACATATTTTGAATTTTTTAGTTGCTTTCCTAATTGCTACTGAACAATGAATTGGTTATTTTTTTCAACTATCTATCATAAATTCTAAATCTCTCTGCAGAGTTGAAACAGTCTGCTAGGAGGCCACCTTTCTGTATGTGCAGACAGGGATTGTTTTTCTGCATGGCCTCCCCCTCCCATCCCTCATACACACCACTTAACATATGTCTACAGTTAACTTCATCTGCCTTTATAGTGCTTCGTCTTTTAGGGATATATTAATTTGCCAACACTGGCATACTATTTGAAATCCCTTCAGGTCCTCCACACACCGGAACAGTGCAGCAGATGAGGCACAGGATCTAATGAAGACTTATGACCACCTTTGGAAGCTTGGGGAGGTCAGATTCCCTAGCAGAACACAGAAAAGAGAAACAGAATTTAATGTGTTCATGCTTTCTACAGATATCTGGTTGTTCGATATTTTATTCTGAGATTCATATTGAGGCTAGAAGGTAGGTGTCTTGTAAATTCAGGTGCCTAATCCTAGGCACCTAAACTAACTCCCTGCTAACTCCCCTACTGTATACAGTTGTCTTCGTTACCTAGTATAGCAGTGTGTCTCTGAAATCCCAGACAATGACATCAGGCAAATATATGACCAATATTGAACATGAAACCAATTAAAAGGGAAATGTAACTTTTTAAAGGAATAAAAAAATCTTTGGGGCTAATTGCTCTATTCACACTTCTAAAGATGAATATTAAAAGGCCAGAAGGCTGGCATGTATTACTGTAACTAAATTAGGATTTAATTTATGCTTTTACAATCGACCTGACTTTTTGCTGCCTCCTACTTACTTTCTTGTTTTCATTGTTTAAGATTTTTTAAATTATATATTTTTTTAATCACCATAACCTTAAAGTCAAAAGAACTACTAAAATTTAACTATGGGTGGCAGCTCCTTAAATCTGATTTCTAGTCCTATATATTCCTTAACTCCCCTTGCGAGAGTGATTTTCATAGTTATACATATCATTTTTGTTTGTTTATAAATTCTACAAGATATTAAAAAAAAAAATGCTTGTAGCAATTTAAACCGCAAAGACCTTAAGATAATCGGAGTCTTTGATACTAATTTAAAAATAACCACCAGATAAATTTAAGAAGTCTAAAACTTTGAAAGATCAAAATAGTGTATTGAAACAAACAAACAAACAAACAAAAACACTCAAAAGCTTAGCTTTGAACAAACTACATATTTTTGACTCCTTTAAAACTATTTTTTTTCTCACAGTGAAAATGAAAATAACTTGTCATTTAGATATCAATAAAACATTGATCTGATAATTTTATTTAGGTAGACATTAATTATAATGAGATATATAACCTGTAATCAAATCTTTTACCTGTGTACGTTGATCCCTAGCCAAAACCTCTCAGGCTGGGATTCATCTGAGCTGATGTTATCTGTCTAAACTCTAGGTACTTCATATCCACAGAGGTTCCTCTAATAGTTGTCATGTGGTAGAGTCCATCTCATTAAAATTAATTCAAGAAATAATGCAACTCATATGTTGGTGTATATCTACCTTGATAAGTTGTCTTAGTCTTTAGCCACACAAAGGTTTTAAGCTTGTTTAGACTAAAAATTAAAAACAATACAAATTTAAATATGATCAAAAGCTATCTATAGAACTGGCAGCAAAACCTTAAAAATTACATAGTTAAATGTGGGAGGGATTACTATTCTTCACATCTACCAAACTAATAACAATGAGATGTGGACTGAGTTGCAGTTTTCTAAGTACTCTGATGCTAAGGTCTGTGACTAAAAGTGCAAGAATTTACTTAGAAAAACACTTTGATGGACTGACTAACCCCAAACATCTTTGACAAAGTCCCATTTTTGTTAGTAACTCTCTAGAAGAATTTAAATGGTTTATTTGAAGGAAAATTGCTTCCTATAGATTGCAGACTATTTTCAATGTAATTGCCTTGAGAAGGTAGGATAATGTCTTCAGACATGATAATCAAATTTTGTAAATGTTTCTGTAATAGTATTATAAGTTAGTTGTTCTGAATAGGTTTCTGTTTTGGTTTGGTTTTGGTTATTTGTTTTGCATTTCATTTATACTTAGACATCTCTTCGCCTATTTAATAAATTTAAAATCCGTTCAGGAAGTTCAACTCAAAAAAAAAGAACTACGTAAAAAATTAAATTAATCTTTTTCTGGATTCTTGTAATGTCAAAATGTATCTGAACAAAGTGTACTTTGCTTTTGTCAGCACAGCTGAGCTACCTACATACAAATGAACTGATTTATTAAGTTGAATTCAAATGTATACTGTATAGCTGAAGTTCAATATTAGCTTATTAAATTCTGTGTTATCTCTCTCATATTATGATGTTTAATTTTCTTTTCCCTTCCTCATCTTAACAGAAAAAAAAAATCTATAAACTTATAATAATTGATGTCTAATTTTAAACTGGATATTTAAATACAAAATACTTCTTGAGGGTCATAGAGACCAATCGGGTGGCAATACTGACTAATCTCAGAACTGTGTCTGGCAACTGAAATATGTATATTAAAAATATGAAGATTAGATCATCTCTTGGTTTAAAGAATGTATTATGTGTTTGATACATTAATTTCTTCCAATATGCTAACTAAAATTAGAATTAATTCACTCAATTTAGTGCCCTTTTGGTTTCACGCATGAAGAATTATCTGACAGACACATTAAAAAATGGCTAATGTACATAAATAAAGGGCTTGTAGAAAGCCCTTTAGGTAACACTGCATTGTGCCAACAAAATCCGGAGTAGTTTTTGAGTTAGAAAACCTGGCAAACTAACACACCTTTAGGCAGATTTGACATAGCTGGATGGTGAAAGAGGAGCTGGAAAGGTATCATTCTGCAAACCATATTTCTCTATTATGTGTTATTTAAAGTCATTTTCTAGCTATTATTATAAGCTATTAAAATACCGTCTGTAATACAAAAAACGTTTGCGGGCGAGGGAGAAGAAGGGGAGATAAATTAACCTGCACTTACAAAGGTGATACCCAGAATCAAACTGAACTGAGATAATGACTTAAATACTGCCTCTCTGTAGCTATAGCACATCAGAATCCAAATATTAATTCAAAAGTAAATTCCAGTTAAATTAAAACAAATCATCATGTTCTTTAGTAAACCTACACTATGTTTCATCTAAAGATTCATAGAAGTTTCTGCAGACATTCAATATGAACACGTTAAAAAAATCTGAATATTAAAAGAGGCATTTTATTTTGTTCTATTTTCTGATAAAGATGTAGCAGATAATTGATGCTGAAAATCATGGAAATAGAACTCAAATATAACCAAGACAAAAACATGAAAAACATTGTTGCTGAATGCTGAATAACAATAGGTAAGATAGTATGAAGAACACAGGAATAGCAGATATACATAGGAAAATACATACGCCAGAATATCACAAATGATACCTCCTGACATGTACTTTTATTGCTAAGTAAAAAAGCACAAGCTCAGTTACTAGATCATTGACCATGAACGCTGTTCAGTGTTTTTTTGTTCTCTGGCTCCGTTTAAGACAATTCCAACCCAATGCAAGGGATGCTATCCATAAACATAATAGATCCAATCAGTTATCAGTTTAGACCTAGACACTGAAAGAAACAAAAAGATAAGGCAGGTCCACTGAGGAGATAATAGGTTTAAATAAACAAACAATAATAAATAAATAAATAAATAAATAGCTGAGAAATTAATTCTGAAGAATGCAGCCCAAAATGTCTGGCACACAAAGCAAAAAAATGGAAGGGTAGAAAACATAACCTTTTTTCCTTCTTTCTGCTTACTCTTCCCTTTCTATTTCCATTCCACTGAGGAATGAAATCAGTAAGATCCTAACTGTTACACTTTGTATAAGAACGAAAATAACATTAGAGGAAAAATTAATATGATACAATGAAAAATAATTCCCCTTGCCTAGAAAATTATCAGTTCTGCTCTTTGGCAAGTTGAAATACATATACATGTTGATTATTTGTAGTGGTTATTGGTTTCTAACTAGTTAGACAAGTTTAAACTTGAATAGAAAAAAGAAAAAGAAAAGAAAAATGAAAGAAACATGAAAAGTTAAATTATAAAATAGAATATAATTCTGCTCCAATGGAAGAGGTAAACTAGAAGTAAGGTATTATTACATTATTTTAGCAATGATGATGTGGGAGTAAAATTCACAGGGGACAGAATGAATAAAGGAAAGGCAAAGCTGAACTAATCTTGAACTTTTGACTGAGTTTGGAAATAACATCAGGGAAAAAGTTGTAGATTGACAAAACATGAGAAAATTGCACTAAATACAAATCTACATTTGAACTATTTGTTTGAACTCACTTTTACTGTCATTAGAGAAAAACATACACTTCTAAAGTGAAATTCACTCTTAGAAAAATACCAACATAGATTACAGAATCATGCTATTGAAATTCCTCATTCTCTCCACCAATTGAAAAAGAAAAAGGACTTGAAAGTATATCCTGTCATTTATACTGTAGATTATCAATAAAGTTATCTCATTCTTTCAGATTTTTCTCATAATGAAAAATGTCATGCTAGTCTATCACAGTATTGATTCACATATTTTTTTAGCTTGTTTTAGAAAACTGTATATACCAGCAGTTGTATCTTTTTACCAACAATCACAAAAAGGGGGCAAAAATTGGTAGTCTAACAAGACAGAATATTATTCCATAATCTTAAATGGAAACTTGCTTTTTATAAACCTTCTCCTTGATATTTAGCTTGGTCAGACTTCACAATACGTGTTCTCAGATTTGCACTAGCAAATTCTGGTAGGTGGTTGTGTGGCTGGATGTTCTAACTTGTGATAAAGTTGGTTGAAAAACACCTGTTCGTGTTCATTTGAATTCTGTTATTGTTGTTATTCAGAAGCATTAAAAACTTAAATAAGAAGAATGAAAATCTTTCATACAGAAGCTGAGTTTCAATAGCTCATTTGACAGAAGAAGGATATAGCTGATTATAAATTACCCTTGTGATTATTCTACTGAAAGGTTTGAAAAGTATAAATTGGAGTTCATGAACCACAAACAAAATGCATATTATTTTTTGGATAAAAAGATAGTTGAAAACACTTTCAAGTGCCAATTTTATTTACAATTACTCATGTCATTTCTCTTTTCTGTGAAATAAAAGCTCTAATTGCATTTCAGTATTAGAAAGTAATACCTACATACTTTTAGTTAGTTCAGGTTTTAAATTTTTTTTTTTCTTTTCATTATGGTGCCATAGAATATAACTGAATGGACATTTTCACTCATCTGGATTGTCATTGACTTAATGAATTATATATTCTGTGATTTATTTCCCTTTTTTTTACACTAGTTTGATAGCAAAATTTTAGAAATTTTAATTTTATGCAAGTCTTTATAACATTATTCATCAGTTATGTTTTCAGCTATAAATTATGCAGTAGAATGAGGTAGATGAAGTTCAACAACAACATCCTACAGGTGACTTATGTAATGTTTCTGACTCTCACTCTCCCATAGGTGTGTTTCTCTAATAAATCATTCATTCACGACAGCCAAAGAACATGAGTGCTGATCCCATATATCTTTTCCCTAGTTGTGCAATGAAGCATAGCAGTGTACATGTCCAAATACTGTCTGTACTAAAGTAATAATTGCTTTTCCATGCTGATTTTCAATTTTATGTAGCAACTTGCTTTAACAAATATTTTCACTCTAATGCTTTGAAAAGATCTTGAAATGAGCTTAGACCATATAATTTTCAAGGTGTTTTTTTTATACAGAATCATGCACTTCTTATACTATTATATTTGTCCTTCTTTATTCCACTCCTAATAGCTCTTTTGTTGCTATTTTTACATTTTACATTTTATATTTTGTTTAATGTTTGTACATGTAACAAAACTTGCATGCAGAAAATGTCTACTGAGTACTTAAATTTAGCATTAGAAAAAATAGCGTTCTGCTGTATAAACGAAGAATGTTAATTTTGCAGTCAGATAAGGTTAGAAATGCATATATGTTTAAATATCACTGCTGCACACAGACTATGTCATTCAGTCAGAAGATAAAATGCTTCAGACAAAATTATGAAAGTGCTTAGGACAACACTCTAAGTAGTCTACATACTAGGTCTTGTTAAATTCAATTTCCTCATAGAATCATTGAACTGTAGAAGATACCTCAAGTTGGAACTCCCTGCTTCTCACAGTACTACCTAAAACTAAACCACGTGACTAAGAGCATCTTCCAGACACTCCTTGAATTCCTGACAGGCTTGGTGCCATGACCACTTCCCTGGGGAGCCTGTCCCAGTGACCAACCACCCTCTCAGTGAAGAACCTTTTCCTAATTTCCAATCTGATCTTCTCCGGACATAGCTTCATACCATCCCCTTGTGTTGTGCTGGTCACCAGTGAGAGGAGATTGGCACCTCCCCCTCTACTACCCACCTTGAGAAGTTGTAGACTGCGACGAGTTCACCCTTCAGCCTTCTCTTCTCCAAGCTGAACAAGCCAAGTGACCTCAGCTGCTCTTAAATCTTGCCCTCGAGGCCTTTCACCACCTTGGTCGCCCTCCTCTGGACATGCCCCAACAGGCTGATGTCCTTTTATACTGAGGCACCCAAAACTGCAC
Organism: Chroicocephalus ridibundus; assembly: GCF_963924245.1. Lineage (NCBI taxonomy): Eukaryota > Metazoa > Chordata > Aves > Charadriiformes > Laridae > Chroicocephalus > Chroicocephalus ridibundus. The sequence goes on from NC_086284.1 coordinate 54,961,825, forward strand.
ACAGTATTCAAGGTGGGGCTGCACCAGTGCAGCGTAGATTACAACAATCACCTCCCTCTACTGGCTAGCTATGCTGTTCTTGATGCACCCCAGGACACGCTTGGCCCTTTTGGCTGCCATGGCACACTGTTGACTCCTATTCAACTGGCCAACCATCCAAGCCTCTAGATCTCTTTCCACAGGGCTGCTCTCCAGTCTCTTGTTCCCCAGTTTATATGTATAAAGAGGATTACCATGTCCCAGGTGGAGAATCCAGCACTTGCTCTTAAATTTCGTACAGTTGGTAATTGCCCGGATTTCTAGTCTATCCAGATCTCTCTGTAAGGCCCCTCTATCTTCAAGGGAGTCCACAGCTCCTCCCAATTTACTATCATTGGCAAACTTGCTTAATGTACATTTGGTTCCTCTGTCCAGATAATTTATAAAAACATTAAAGAGCACTGGCCCTAAAATTGAGCCCTGGGGAACCCCACTGGTGAGTGGCCGCCAACCTGATGTAACCCCATTTACTAACACTCTTTGAGCCCAACCCATCAGCCAATTGCTCACCCAACATATTATGGACTTGTCTAGCTGTGTGCTGAACATTTTGTCCTGAAGGATACTGTGGGAGACACTATCAAAAGCTTTGCTAAAATAAAAACAACGACATCTACTCTCTTCCCTTGGTCAGCTACATGGGTGACCTTGTCATAAAAGGAAATTAAGTCAGTTAAGCAGGTCTTTCCTTTCATGAACCCATACTGGCTATGACAAATGACTGTGTCGTCTCTCATGTGTTTTTCAGTAATTCCCAGAATAACCTTCTCCATTATTTTGCCATATAATGAAGAGAGACTGACAGGCCTGTAATTACCAGGGTCTTCCTTTTTACCCTCTTTAAAACTGGGACAACATTTGCCAGCTTCCAGTCGACTGGGACCTCTCTAGACTCCCAAGACCATTGAAAAATAAGGGACAGAGATCCCATAATGACATCAGCCATCCCTTTCAGTACCCTGGGGGGAATCCCATTGGGGCCCATAGATTTAGGGGCATCCAGCTGGAGCAACAAGTCTCAAACAAGTTCAGAGTCAGTTGGGAGTTTATCATCCCCACAGTCACAGCCTTCGAGCACAGAGCTCCAAGTGTCCCAGAATCCATCATTAGTGTTGAAGACAGAGGTGAAGAAGGGATTAAATGTCCCTGTTTTGTCTACATCCCTATTTGTAAGGTGACCAACCTCGTCAAGCAATGGACCAATCTTACCTCTGATTCTCCTTTTGCTGTTAGCTTATTTTTTAAAGTCCTTTTTCTTGTCCTTCACAGAGATGGCCAGCTTGAACTCTAAGTGAGCTTTGGTCACATGAATTTTCTCACTACAGTGGTAAACAGTGTCTCTGTAGTCTTCCTGTGTCACCTATCCATACACTTTTTTTCCACCTAAGTTCTAGAAGAAGATCCCTGTTCAGCCAAACTGGCCTTCTGCTCTGTTTTCTTGATTTCCAACACTCTAGAACTGCCTGTTCCTGTGCTTGTAAGAGATGGCTCCTAAAAAGCGACCAGCATTCATGAACCCCAGTACCTTCAAAAGCAGATTCCCAGGAGACCTTACAAACTAACTCCTTCAGCAGTCCAAAGTCTGCTCTCGCCATATCCAAGGTCAAAGCTTTTCTGGCAGGTTTTCTTCTGTCACCAATGATTTGAAACTCAGCTACTTTGTGGTCACTGTGATCAAGAGAGCTACTAATCACCACTTCGCTCATGAGTCCTTCTCTGTTTACAAACAACAAATCTAAGAGGGCACCTTTCCTAGTCGGCTCCCTTAGGACCTGCACCAAGAAGTCATCTTCAGTGTGCTTCAGGAATTTACTGGACCTGTTTGTGTCTGCTGTATGATATTCCCAGTTGAAGTCTGGGAAGTTAAAATCACCCGTAAGAACAAAGGCAGATGATCTAGAGATATCCCTTAAGTCCTTATTGAATAATTTATTGGTGTCATTGTCCTGGATGGGTGGTCAATGGTAGCCTTCCGCAACAACACCCACTTTATTTGCTTTCCCCTTCATCCTTACCCAGAGTCTCTGAACTGTGTTGCTGCCAAATTCCTCACTAGTTATAGATTTTTACTGAAAAAGCTGGCCTCAGATGAGGATATTGAGTATCCAGATATCTGATTCCAGCTCTTTAGAAAATGGAGTAGCTCTGAATTTGATAGCATAATGTGATATCAAAATGTGATCAAGAAAAAAGGATATCTTGCATTTTCAGTTTAAGTGCTTAGTTTATCCCATTTTTTTACTGAAGATTTGTTATTAAAAGCCTAGATGGTTAGCTCTAACCATATGGGGTTGGGAACTGCAATCCTGTGTAGTGAGAATGGCAAATGTTACTGTTTATTTTCACTACTCAACTCATTTAATGCTGTACTTGCTTTCAGTGACAAGATAAATTTCAGGAGCTTGTTGTCTCTAGGAATCCCAGTTGCAAAGTTCTTTAGAGAGTCTCAAGTGCTGTCTTTGGGATTTCAAGCACAGGAAATAGTCTCTGAATCAGCCTGCTTGTAAAACAAACAAACAAACAAACAAACAACCTAAACCCAAACAAACAAACAAACAAAACCACCAAAAAACAAACAAAACAAAAAAAAAAAGGAAAAAAGAGGTTGCTCTGTTCTAACTATCCTCCAAACCAGCATCAAATGATACTCAGGCAGTGAACCTTTAAGTGGCTCATCTGAAGCATCTAGAGCATCATTGGAGAAGTTAAGAGAGCTGGGATTCTTCAGCCTGGAGAAGAGAAGTCTCAGGGGAGGTCTTATCAATGTATATAAATACTTGATGACAGGGAATAAAACCAAGGAACTCAAACTGTTCTCTGTAGTGCCCAGTAACAGGGTTACAGTTAATGGACACAAACCGAAACACATTAAATTCCACCTGAACACAAGAAAACACTTTATTACTGTGAGGGTGATCAGACATTGGAAGACGTCACCCAGAGAGGCTGCGGAGTCTCCATCCTTGGAGATGACCTCCAGAAGTCCTTTACAAACTCAACCATTCTGTGATTCTGTGAAGTGCAGGCATAAGCACTGACGCAACATGTCTTCCAATTGTATTCCCTCTCTCACAACACAGTTTGTTCATTGCAGCACACCCAGGGGATTACCCTGATGCCAGAAAGAGGCTGTAAGAATGACAGTTATGTGGTCCAATGGTGGCCAGGAAAACAAGAACATTATGCCTGTGTCCAGTCCAGAGGCTGTCCTTGCAGAAAAATGATAAATATGAATTTTCAAAGTTTGCTTCACAGTAATAGAATGGGGGAAGGGGAGGAAAAAAAGAATCCTTAGTCTCTTTTCTGTGTGACAGACAAAATTCCCTTTTCCCTTGTTCTAGCAGCCCTGCATTCAGTCTCCTGAGCCTTGCTTTTTCCGCTTTTGTTGTTGTTGTTGTTGTTTTTCTTTTTCTATTAGTTTCCCCTTTTATTTAGTACCTGTGTTCTATAAATACCATTTTCTCACAGTGTTGCCGTCTTTCTTCCTTTAATTCAATCTTTTGTTCTACTAAAAATCTTTGTAAGCCCTGTAGTATCTTGGCCTCTCCTTGTGCCTATGTCTTTTTGTATATAGTGTTGTTAAGAACTAGGATAAAGTGTAAGTCACCTACAACCTTTACTGACAGGTACTGTGCAAGTTAGACTTTCCACAGCACAGACAATGAGAAAAAGAGGGAAACCTTTGCTGTCTTTTTAAATTCCTTTGATACCAGGAGGAGGAATTAAAAAGAAACCCAACTGTCTTCCTGCAGTCTCTTGTGAATGACATTAGAGTTGACATGAATGACAATAACAGAAGGGACAAATAAGTGACCGTCACTACTGTGTGGATTTAACTTCAGATGACTGACAGAAAGTATGATAAAACTTTTTTTTTTTCCTGCTTATTCCACCTACCTTGTGGTTACTTTTCATACCATCTATCCTATTCTTTCACCTTCTCACCACATAACTTACCTCATGTTCATGCAACCTTGACTTAAATTTCTTTAACAAAAACAGAGTTGCATGTATGACCTTGAATTTATCTAGATTTTCTTGAAATGTCCATCAGCTGGTGGTAATTAATCATAGAATCATAGAATGGTTAGAATTGGAAGGGACCTTAAAGATCATCTAGTTCCAACCCCCCCGCCATGGCAGGGATAACTACCACCAGACTAGGTTGCTCAGTCCCTTATCCAGCCTGGCCTTGAACACTTCCAGGGATAGGGCATCCACAGCTTCTCTGGGCAACTTGTTGCAGTGTCTCACCACCCTCACATTAAAGAATTTTTCCTGATACCTTATCTAAATCTACTCTCAGTTTAAAATCATTACCCCTCGTCCTGTTGCTACATTCCCTGATAAAGAGTCCCTCCCCATCTTTACTGTAGGCTCCCTTTAAGCACTGGAAGGCTGCTATAAGGTCAACCTTTGCCTTCACCAAGCTGAACAATCCCAAATCTCAGCCTGTCTTCACAGGAGAGGTGTTCCAGCCCTCTGATCTTCTTTGTGGCCCTCCTCTGGACCTGCTCCAGCAGATCCATGTCCTTCTTATGTTGGGGGTTCCAGGGCTGCATGCAGTACTCCAGGTGGGGTCTCATGAGAGCAGAGTAGAGGGGGAGAATCACATCCCTCAACCTGCTGGCCATGCTTCTTTCCATGCAGCCCATGGTGCGATTTGCTTTCTGGGCTATGAGCACACATTGCCAGCTTATGTTCATCTTCTCATCCACCAACACACACAAATCGTTCTCAGGGCTGCTCTTAATCCATTCTCCGCCCAGCCTGTATTTGTGCTTGGGATTGCCCCTACCCATGTGCAGGGCCTTGCACTTGGCCTTGTTAAACTTCATGGGGTTTGTACAGGTCCATCTCTCAAGCCTGTCCAGATCCCTCTCGATAGCATCCCTTCCTTCCAGTGTATCGACCGCACCACTCAGCTTTTTGTCATCTGAAAACTTGCTGAGGATGCACCCAATCCCACTGTCCATGTCACCGACAAAGATGTTAAAAGGCACTGGTCCCAGTACTGACCCCTAAGGAACACCACTCGTCGCTGCTTGCCACTTGGACATTGAGCCATTGATTGCAACTCTTTGAGTTGGCAATTCCTTATCCACTGAGTGGTCAATCCATCAAGTCCTTGTCTCTCCAATTTAGAGAAAAGGATGTCGTGTGGGACAGTGGCAAATGCTTTGCACAAATCCAGGTAGATTATGTCAGTTGCACTTCCCATCAGTGTTGTAACCCCATCGTAGAAGGCCACCAAATTTGTCAGACATGATTTGCCCTTAGTGAAGCCATGTTGGCTCTCACCAATCATCCCTTTATTTTTCATGTGCCTTAGCATGGTTTCCAGTAGGATAGCTCCATTATCTTGTTGGGCAAAGGTGAGACTGACTGGCCTGTAGTTCTGCAGGTCTTCCTTTTTAAAAATGGGGGTCAAGTTTCCCCTTTTCCAGTTGGTGGGAACTTCACCAAATTGCCATGAATTCTCAAATATGGTGGATACTGGCTTGGAAAATTCACGGAATCACGGAATCACGGAATCTTCAGAGTTGGAAGGGACCTCTAGAGATCATCTAGTCCAACTCCCCTGCTAGAGCAGGATTGCCTAAAGCACATCCCTCAGGGCTGCATCCAGGCGGGTCTTGAAAATCTCCAGAGAAGGGGACTCCACAACCTCCCTGGGCAGCCTGTTCCAGTGCTCTGTCACCCTCACTGTAAAGAAGTTTTTCCATGTATTTGAACGGAACTTCCTATGTTCTAGCTTGTGCCTATTGCCCCTTGTCCTGTCGCTGGGAACCATTGAAAAGAGCCTGGCTCCATCCTCCTTAAACCCACCCTTTAGGTACTTGTAAACATTAATCAGGTCCCCCCTCAACCTTCTCTTCTCCAGGCTAAAGAGTCCCAGCTCTTTCAGCCTTTCCTCATAAGGGAGGTGCTCCAGTCCCATAATCATCTTGGTTGCCCTTTGCTGGACTCACTCGAGCAGTTCCCTGTCCCTCTTGAACTGGGGAGCCCAAAACTGGACACAGTATTCCAGTTGTGGCCTCACCAGTGCAGAGTAGAGGGGGAGAATGACCTCCCTCGACCTACTGGCCACAGTCTTTCCTATGCACCCCAGGATGCCATTGGCCTTCTTAGCGACAAGGGCACACTGCTGGCTCATGGATAATTTGCTGTCTACCAGGACCCCCAGGTCCTTCTCCTCAGAGCTGCTTCCCAGCATGTCCGCCCCTAACATATACTGGTGTTTGGCATTCTTCCTTCCCAGGTGCAGGACCCTACACTTGCTTTTGTTGAACCTCATTTGGTTCTTCTCTGCCCAGCTCTCCAGCCTGTCCAGGTCATGCTGGATGGCAGCACGGCCCTCTGGAGTGTCGGCCACCCCTCCCAGCTTGGTATCATCAGCAAACTTGCTGAGGATACACTCTGTCCCCTCATCTATGTCATTAATGAATATATTGAACAAAATTGGACCAAGTATTGACCCCTGAGGGACACCACTCGTTACAGGCCTCCAACTGGATTCTGTGCCGCTGATCAGAACCCTCTGAGTTCTGCCACTCAGCCAGCTCTCGATCCACCTCACTGTCACCTCATTTAGCCCATACTTCCTCAGCTTCCTAATGAGGATGTTATGGGAGACAGTGTCAAAAGCCTTGCTAAGGTCAAGGTAGATGACATCTACGGCTCTCAAAGTTCCCTTAGGAGCAGTGGATGAATATTATTAGGCCCCAGGGACTTGTGCATCTTCAGGTTCTTCACATGGTCTCAAAACTGGTCTTCTCCTACAGTGGGCGATTTCTCACTCTCCTAGTCCCTGCCTTTGCCTTCTGCAACCTGGACAGTGTGGCTAGAGCACTTGCCTGTGAAGACCAAGGCAAAAACATCATTGAGCACCTCAGCCTTGGCCATATCTTGCGTGACCAAGTATCCCCTTTCCTTCCAGAGAGGGCCCACATTTTCCCTAGTCTTACTTTTGTCACCAACATACCTATAGAAGCTTTTCTTGTTGTTCTTCGTGTCCATGGCCAGATTTAACTGTATCTGGGCTTTAGCTTTCCTAACCTGGCTGCTTGGACAAGTTCTCTGTATTCCTCCGAGGCTACCTGTCCTTGCTTCCACCCTCTGCAGCCTTCCTTTTTGAGTTTGCGTTTCTCCAGGAGCTCCTCGTTTATCCATGCAGGTCTCCTGGCATTTTTGCCTGACTTCCTCTTAGCTGGGATGCATCGCTCCTGAGCTTGGAGGAGGTGAGCCTTGTACATTAACCAGCTTTCTTTGTCCCCTCTTCCTTCAGTAATATTGATACTTCTTGGACCTGAATTTTCCAAAGTATTTAAGATAGATTATATACATATTTTGATAAATTCTCTATGAGGGTAGAGAAATTTCAGTGAGAAAGCCTAACAAAGGCTGGTAGAATGAATACAGAAATGACGAATTAAAAAAAAAAAAAAAAAGCAACAAAACGACACACACGAGAAAAAACAAAAAAACAAAACGAAACCCAAACCCAAACAAAACCTGCTCATGAAAGTTCTAAAAATTTATTTTGGGCAGTTCATAGATCATGATTTGGTGCTTTGTTATGGAATAGATCTCTTCAGTGAACTATTTAATAAAAATAAAAGCTAAATAAATAAAATACATAAAATAAATAAAATAAATAAAATAAATAAATAGAAATAAAAAAGTAAAAATAAAATAAAAAATAAAAATAAAATTTACTTGAAGGTTGAATATAGTAAGTTTCAGGATTTAGGGTTTTTTTCAGGCAAAAGTCAAATAGGCAAAGGAAATCACTGAAATAGATGCAGTAATGTAAGGGCAAAAATAAACTACATATAAAATTTATGATTATTTAATGATAAATTGTAACTTTGAAAGCTCTGCTACTATTAAAATGATATTTTTAAAAGACATGATGACATGGAGGAATTTTTACATACAGTAGTAATTAAATTAACATTTTCATGATAAAGATAACACCGAAATAGTTCAGAAGCTAAAGTATTCCCTCTTTAAAATGATCAGTTGAATTTCAAACTTGCATGCTTAAATTAAGCATCATAATTTATTTGAGAGACCTGGCCTATTTATTTATTTATTTATTTATTTATTTTCTGATCATGAAATGTTGAATACCAGAAAGTTGGTACAAAGGAACCTCAATGAAATAACATGTACCACTTTGTTTGTTATTTGTTTTACCTTTGTTATTATTAAAAAGGAAGAATTTGTAATGGAAAAAGTGCTAAATCAGTTTGATCCAGTAGACCTAAGGATTCATATTAACTCCAAGCATTCCCATAGACTATCTTTTATGTCATCAATCCATATGAATATCCTAGGTAAAATGAGTTATTTTTGAGTAATTTTTAACACACAATTTTTCATGCAAGAATCAGTTGAGCTGCTAAGTGTATGAAACTTCTGTAAATTACAGTTCCTTCATAAGCTTGAGAAACAATATGGTAGTCTAATTTCAGGTTCCACCTCATTAAAATCTATGGCCCTAACTAGCTGTAAGGGATGACTTTTAATTTCTCTTAAACAAAGCAGCCTGAAGAGACTTTTAAGGTCTGAAACACTTGCAGTACCAGGCCTTCTTCTCAATTAACTGATAAGGCTAATATCTGGTTATCTCTTGTTTGAAAGAAAACTAGTGCCTGATTAACTGTTTTTAAAGAAACAGAACGACCTTATTTTTTCTCCCATGAAGAATGAGCTCTTTCTCTGAAAAAGATGCTGTGCCCAGTGTTGATCTTTGCCTCATAATCTGTGAAATGCATATTAAAGTTCACACCCTTGCATTTGCTAATGAAGATTATTGAGATCATGCTAAACATATATGACTATAGCTCTTGTCTCCCCACCCAAATCATGCTACACATCACCTGGGAGGGGGGAGAAACCTGAGACAAAACTGCCCCTAGCAGTGGACGAACATAAAAGGGGGAAGAATTTCCCTGAAAAAGAAGATTTTTGCCTGGGAAGATTTTTCCCTGAAGAGCACTTCTGTGACCCGTGCTGAGTGGAGCAACGCTGGAACCAGGACTCATGATCTCTTTATCTCGCTCCCTCTTGATCTCTCCCTTGATCTCTCCTTCTCTTTCCCTTTGCTTCTTTCCTTTCCTGTTCTTTTTTTCCTTTCTTTTCTTTTTCCTTTCAAAGAAGTAATGCGAGGCACACCGTACCGCTTGCCATAATTCACTGTAATCTGTTATTAACTACCGCTTGCCACAGTTTGCTGTATGCCTGCTACTAATTAATGCATACCTTACCGTTTGCCATAATTTGATATATACCTAACCAATTAACATGGACCTCGTTAAGAACTGGCTATTAACCTAATAAATGTTTGCATACAGACCTTGAGATCTGTCTCACCTTAGTTTGTACCGCTGGGGATTTGCAAATATGAGTCACTTACCCCACCTTTTTTCTGAGTGGGATGTGACACTAGCCAAGAGGTAAGTCTGTTGAACTTCATACTATGGTTTTTCATCTGTTTGCTTTTGGTGGGTTTGTTTTATTTTGTGTTGTTTTAACTTACATATATGTACAGTAAATCTCCACATTCTGCAATTTCTGTAAAGGTTAAGTTTGTTTCCACTCAAAAGATCCTTTAGTAAAGCTATTAATTCTATTAATACAGTTTCTTTTTTGAAAATGTGTTTATGTGAACATTAGGGCATCACCAAAAGGAAAACAGTGCTAGATGGACCAGTGTAGTACTGGAAATGACAGTATGATTCAGAATAAAACCTCACTCTATTGTAATCAAAGTTCATGACTGAAGTAATTATTTCTTCACTAAAACATTGTTTAGGTCTCTACAAATGCTAAGATTTTACTACTGATGCTGTAGTAGCATTTCCTGGCTCCACTATTTATTTCTATAGTATGGATGTATTTATAAATTTTAATGCAGAATACCATTAGAAAATCCAAAAATAGTACTTTTTTTTTTTTTTTGTTCAAGTGTGTTTTATCCCCCACATGACATTTTCATACCACCTGAGGATGCTCAGATTCTCAGAACTAGGCGTATTATCTTTATTATCTATCATTAAGCACATTTTAATACTTTCTCCAAATATCATAATTTAGGCAGAAATCTATGTATTGTAGCTAATACAAAAGAGAGAGTAGTTGTTGTTACAATTCTATATTAGCTGTAGAAAGGAAAAAAGTATGCTAGAGGAAGTTGTAACGTTGTAAGGTATACTAATTCAGCGATCTATGTTATAAACTACAATAAATTTACTGGCAAAATCTGTATCAAGTTAGATGGCAAATTTGTCTGAATAAAGATCACAGCCATCCCTAAAGGAGAACTTTTCTACCCGCTCATGACCCCCGCCCGAGATCTAAATATTACAAGAGTTCCTGTCAAACATTTTCCTATCTTTGTTTTCATTACATGTGATGTGCTCTTTCTCTCTTGTCATTGATGATTTGCTTTCACATTTTCTAATATTTGACGCAATCCCATCTGTAGGATTCACTCACCACTGAGTGTGTCCCCTTGAGGTCTTTTGAGTCTAAATTCTAGTCAGAGGACAATACTTTTCTTTTGAAGAGTCACTGAATATTTTGAGATGTTGTGAAAAGAAATTTTACTTAGCACACCTTTTTTAAGACATACTTACAGGAAGTGATTCCTTATGAAATCAGAAATGTTACAGAAAGAATGAAATGATCATAGCAACCACTGAGAAAGCAAAATCAAACAAAACCTTTTTTTTCAGAAGATCCACTGCTTTAGAGAAAAATTGTTGTCAACTAATGAAACCCTAAATTCCTTATGAATTGATTTCCATCTTTATAAGAGGAAAATGGAATTAATGCATTAAAATATAAATCAAACAAAAATTACCTAACTCTTATTCTGTGCTGTTATTTGTAGGTACTAATGTAATTAAAATAGGGTTTATTTCATAACCCTGATTGCCTGGTCACCCAAAAAAAACAAACGATAGAACTCTGAGAATGTGTAGTGTAACGGGATGAAAAAAATTAACATGGTAACAATGCTCAGAAATACCATGGATTTTTAGTGCTGGCACAGGAATAGTGTGTGATTCTGAGTTCAACAACCACCCATCAGGAGCAGCATTTCAGTTTTCTGTCCTCTAAAGAAAATTCTGTGAAGGCTACAGAACACAGCAGCAGAAAAGTAAGCAGCATGGATTTTTTGAAACTTAGGATGTAAATAAAACATAGTCTTACCAACAGTTAAATCTGTGGAAGATGGGATGAATTATGCTTCATCAGTAAAAGATAGGTTTCCTCTTCTTTTCACACTTTAAAATAATTTCTCTATTCTGATAAGCATATTGAAAGCATGTATTATTTTCCTATTACTATGACATTAATACCTTCATTTTCTTTAGCATTGAAGGTGTTGGAAGAGAGAAGATACCTGTGTAGTATAATTTTTAAGGGAATTCTGGTAGCATCTGAAGTGACCCATTGAGTTTCTGGACCAAATATCTAGGTTAATGATGGCAATAGGTTACCTTGTTCTCTATTTTCACAAGTTAAAAGTTCAAATATGTTTTCATTTTCCCATTCTTCTAGATATTAATTTAGAGCAATGCTATCTATGATACTGAACTTTCATGTGGTTTTCCTTATTTTTCCCCCCCTCACCAATAGAATGTTTTTCCCTACCTATTTATGCTGTTAAAATGTGAAATCTCAAAAGATTTGTATTTTACCATTTGCTTTTACTGACATTGGTTGAGATCTCATCACTCCTAACCCGTCCAGTTTTATAGAAAAAAGGTTTACAGACACTTAGAGAATTATTCAGTAATAACATATGATGTGCACATATAAGAGAAGGAGAAGCAGGTGAATGAACTACTAAAGCAGTCACCATTGATAAATATGATGATTTATCTGAAATAACATATAAAATATAAGAGCATGCAGGCAATGAGACATGTAGCTGTCAAGGCCTTTGATAATCATTTAGAAACTTGTTTAGATGTACTTGAACAGAGTGTTCTGGGGGAAGGAGTTGGGGAAGACTGTAAGAGGAGGGCACTGAAAGTGTTTTTTACTGCAGGCTGGACAGACACAAAATTTCAGTGAACCAAAACAAGAAGTTTTGGTAGTTGCAAATAAGTTGAGTACTGATATACGGCTTAATCCTTTTAAGAGCTTTAATTTTCAATCCCAGTATTGGTCAGCTGTGGTAAAATAATTTGAGTTTGGACCTTAGATAAAAAGACTCTAGTTCTCCAGGCTATGCTTAAATTTAGTGGAGAAATACATCTTCACAAAAGCAAGGTAGTGCCAGATACCAGAGCAAATTATGTCTGAACAGCTTGTATTCATTCCTGGCACAGCTCCTTCTTTCACTACTTTTTCTTATGATCTCATTCTCCACTGACTTGTATTAAGTAGGGAGGTGTGGAGAGCTGGCATTTAAATGTCAGACGCAAACAGCAGAGATTTCTCCTGGACACACAGTCTTTTATAGTGGTGTTTTCTAGCTTGGTCTGATAAAAACCTATCACATCACACACCAGCATAAACATTTTTTGCCACTCACCTATTTTCAAATTGTGTGCCTGTTTAGTGAAGCAAATAATTTTTTCAGTTAATTTCAGTGAGCACCTTGCCTGCATAGAAAAACAGGCTATGAAGTTTTGCAGACTTTTTTATTTCTGACCCATCCACTTACCCATTTTTGTTCCCTTCCTTGTCCTTTTCAGATTTCATTACTGCTTATGAAAACTTTGTCATTATCAATTCCTATAGGCAAAATCTTTTCTACTCCACAATACATTTTCAAATATCATTTGAGATCAAGTATGTTTGTAAGAGGTTACTGACAAAAAATACAATGCCAAAATCTTTACTGAGAGCCTCATTATTTCTATTTGGTTTCTATATCTGATGTTTATTCTTTGTCTCTTTTAGTGCAAACAAGTTTCAACAGTGTGTGTGAAAGCTAATATCATCAAGCAAGATTTAGAACTGAAAAATATTTTTACTCATTACTACCTTTTCCTGGGAATCAGTTGATTTATTTTGTTTTGTGTTTTAGCTTCTGTTTTCAAAATTTCTGAGGTAAAGAAAAACAAAGGATAGACCAATAGTAAACATTTAAATATTTTATTAAAAAAAAAATCTAATTAGACTTTTTGAATAGCTTCCACACAGTCTTTAAGGTTATGAGCTAAAATTCAATGACAAGTTTCCTGGAGCAGTCACAGGGTGCGTCTACTAGATTGTGCTAATTGAATCACATTAGGCATACTGTTACTGCTATTAATAAGTGTGTTGTGCAATTTCTTTGACAGGTTGCACCCAAGGCAAAGAAATGCCAGTGTAAGTTAAAAGAGATCAAGAAGAGAAAATGTTTTTTTATTAGAATATCACTGAAACATTCTGCATCTCTAAATGTCAGAATGAAGCAACTGTGATACAACACTAAGAATGTGTACAGTGTGAATATAAATCATAATTTTAATGTATACATAGTGTCATTAAAATATACTATATCATATACATGTATTTAAAAATACAGGGGCCAGTTCATTACAAAGGTTTAGGCCCGTAATTCTTTTATTATTCTCCTTGTAGGTCCACAAGGCCGGAAAAATCCTTAATAGACAGTAATAGAAAAAAAAAAAAAGAATAAAAAGGAATAACAGGAATAAAAGGAACTAAACTTCAAGGATGAGATTAAATCTGATATTCAGACACAAATTTAGGTGTTAACGATCTTTATATATACAAATAAGCTATCTCTAAACTCCTCTTGTAGCAGATGAAGACACAGAGATAGATTCAGTTAACCAAAAGGAGATGTCTCCTGCCTTCCCATAACGATTTATATCATCTATATATGCCTACAAGCTATTACACTGGACTTCAGACAGATCTTCATCTTCTGGACTGACAACTGGATTCCAGGAAAGATACCCCAGGATATTTCAAATAACATGTCAAACCTGCATGTGAGGAACTTAATGTTACCTTTAATTAAAACAGTCAGAGAAAGTCAGATTATTAACCAAGAGGTTTAATTTAGTAGTCCACAAGACCAGTGTCAAGGTTAGAGACACTCTGAGTGTCACGGGAATTTTAGGGAGAGGAGGCAAAGAAGCCATATCTGTCAGTATGTTGCTACCTATATGTTTGACATGCTCCATATGCGACATAAGGGGATTCACATCACCTAGACATAGAGATGGGGTTAATTTCCAAACTGTACATGCTGTCTACCTGATTCTTTCTACATGTAAACTAATTGTCAAAACATAAGTGCCTTGAGAGGCATGGTCTGCTGAGATTTCTATCTGAGGTTGCAGGTATGACACAAGACATATGGGACACCTGTGCCTTTGTAAAGTGGAAACTGGATGTCAGGGGGTCATTAAAATGGGGTTTAAAATATATCACTCTCTAAGAAATCAAAGTCACCATTATTGTTGATAGAGATCTTGGGCAACTCAGTTCCCTAAGTATAGATGTACACTGCCATTTGAGATTTCCTATACCTACCCACCTGTCCTTCTGCTGCTGATTCAAAAGAGCCACGGGTCTGATTAAGTCATCTGTCATAACTGCAAGCCTCATTTAGATTTCTCAGATAACTAGGGAGTTTCAAATTACACCAGACAGCTATGTTTCGCGAATGAATTGGTCTCACAGTCAGTACAGTCAGTGGAACACTACTCATTTGTTTTAAAATAACTGTTTATTTTAGGGTGAGATGAGTCAATTGAGTGCACTGATTAGCCCATTTCCATGGGAGTTTATACGGATAACTCACTTGTAGCCACTTACATTTTGTACACCAAGAGTCCATACAGTTGTCTATACATATGTTCTTGATGTGTTCTAGAATATACATTTTATGCTCTGCTGTTTCTCCAAGAAGGTAAAAGTCTATCATAGATCCTGGGTCGTATCTTTCGTCCCTACTCTAGATGTCTGAGGTTATTTGAGGTGTCATTAGGTGCTTATGTGTGGATGACTGGAACAAGTTCCTTAAGCCTGTGGAAGATAACTCACACGTAATTTGTCTCCTACTTCTGGGTCTCAAGATCTTTTATGAGGAGTCCATTTCCATTTTTACCTTTGATAAGATCTCAGTTCTTGTTTTTTGAATCTTTTATAATCTTTTCATTTAATTGTTCTCCTTTTTTGGGGTCTGCTTAATGGAGAGGGAACAGTTAAGGACTGCTCTATAAGATGAGCTGGAGCAAAGACCGTCCACAGCGCAGGCAAGAACAATCATCCTACAGAGGTACAGGCCCTGAGCTTAAAAGAAGCTCCTGGACCTGTGGGCAAAAGGTACTATCAGGTGAGGCTGGTGAGGGCAAATAAGGCCTATATGGGTGGACTCAGGAGTCAGAACTCCCTGACAGCAACAATGAATAAGTAATACTAACATCCAGAGTATACAAAGATTATAAAAGCGGAGGTGTTTCAAAGATGAAAATTATGAATAATAATGTAAATGGAGGAAATGTTTGTTTCACATATTTGAATTAAAACTTTTAAATTTAAACAGGTAATCTGAGTATTATCTTTGAAAAAATCAGATTTGCTACTCAGAGTTTGAAATGATGACCCTTAATCTAATTTATCTCCTCATAACATTATTGTGACTTGCTAGTATTTACACAGTCACTGTGGCCTTTGCCATCTGAATCCCAATGCATGTTCCCCTTCTGTACCAACAGACAGCCCAGACAGGATATCCCATAGTACAAAAAATGGCTCTACATGTATGTGTTTAGGCAACTACCTCATTAACTGAATACATCTCCACCAAGTACAATAGGACCTTAGGAAAACCTCATGCTGACATCCATTTTTTCAGACATCTTAATTGAAAATGATGTTAATGTGGAGCTAAAGTCAATCACCAAAATCTTATTAATCCTCACTGATAGCACCTACATTCAGTTTCAGCTTCTAGAATATCATTGCATTTTCTGTAAAGGTCTCTTATTTTCTTATGAATTGTGATGAGGACACTTCTTAGAAGAAAGAAGATCATGGAGTGGCATAGTAACAGTAATACCCCATGAGAACCTACTTTCATTGCTGAAAAGATCAGAATCTACAAATTTAATGGCAATTTTATGTATTTTGGGGCGATAGAAAGAGAGAGAAAACCATGTAAGGGGAAAGTTCATGAGAATAAGTAGAACAAAAATGTTTTCGTTATGAGGACAATCAAGTAGTAAAACAGGTTGTCCAGAGAGCCTTTGCAGTCTCCATCCTTGAAAGCTGTCAACACTCAGCTGCATAAAACTGGGAAATCTGGTCTGATGTCATAGCTGACTACTCGAGCTTTTTTATGGAAGTCCGATACCTACCTGCTTTCGAAGGTTTGAGTTTTTGTTGTTTTGTTTCATTTTGTTTTTCATAAAAATATGTTTCATAGCAGACAGCACATATTTAATTTGTAGAAGTTTTATATTTTCTAAATGCAATTTTTCTTTCATTCATACATGAAAAGCAATATTAAGTCTCTATTAGTTTTACTTTATGGAGTATGGAAAAGCTAGAAATTATCAATTCCTCTCTGTGCTTCAGCTATTTTGCACATTTCATGTGCAATAACAAAGACTTTCCACAGTAATGACCTTTAGTTTACAGTCTTTCAAGTATAAAAATAAAAACATTTGAAATTATATTTAATATGAAACACTGTTGAACTCAAATAAGTTTCTTAAGACTGATATCACAGAATCACAGCATGGTTTGGGTTGGAAGGGACCTTAAAGATCATCTAGTTCCAACACCCCTTCCCTGAGCAGGGACACCTCCCACTAGACCAGGCTGCTCAAAGCCCCATCCAGCCTGGCCTTGAACACCTCCAGGGATGGGGCATCCACAGCTTCCCTGGGCAACCTGTTCCAGTGCCTCGCCACCCTTACCGTAAAGAATTTCTTCCTGATATCCAATCTAAATCTACGCTCTTTCAGTTTGAAGCCGTTACCCTGTGTCCTATTGTAACACTCCCTGATAAAGAGTCCCTCCCCATCTTTCTTGTAGGCCCCCTTTAGGTACTGGAAGGCTGCTATAAATACACCCGGCAACACATTTAACTCAAAGTACAGAAGTGATCTTACCTGGTTGTCGTTCTGAAGTATTTTTCTGGACTATGTATTGTATTACTTCTAAGAATACAGTAAGAGTTATCTTGAGTTTAATTATAAAGATATGTTTTAGAGTAATTTACATAACTCAAAGGAATAAATGAATGAGGGTGTGACCATGCTACTGATAAACTAACAGTTAACTAAAACATGAAATTTGGATTAAAAAAATAAACTGCATGCTCTTTATATAATCTCATCAGTAAAAAAACCCTTCTTATCAGAGGTACGGAGGGGAGAGGAATGAGATTACTAAAAATATAGAACCTTAATTAGCACTTTCAGTGCAATAGCATTCTTTAGCCCATTTGCATTTTGCTTACAATTAGAAGTAGTTATAAGTGCACTGTATCTGGCTGGAATGGAGTTAACTTTCTTCATGGCAACCTATATGGTACCATGTTTTTGAACGGTGGCTAAAACAGTGTTGATAACACACTGATGGATTGGGTATTGCTGAAGAGGTCTTGCTCAGTGTCAAGGTTTTCTCTTTTTCTCAGAAAGTAGGCTGGGGGTAGGCAATAAGCTGGGAGAGGACAGAGCTGGGACAACTGATCTGAATTATCCAAAGCCATGTTCTGTAATGTATGGCATCATGCTCAGCAATAAAACCTAAAATAAAGGTAGAAGAAGGGGGTTGGGGGTGCAGGGAGTTGTCTCCCAAAGTGGCCATTGATCAGAGACTGTCTGGACATCAATCTGCTTGTGGGAGTTGGTGAGTGATTGCCTGTGTGTTACTTTTGTGGGGTTTTTTTGTTTGTTTTTTTTTTTTTTTTTTCCTTCATCCATTAACTGTTTTAGCCTTAACCCATGAGTATTCTCACTTCTTCCTATCATCTTCCCTGTCCTGCTGGGCAGGAGCTAGTAACTAAATGTCTGTGTAGGTGCTTGTCTGTTGGCTTGTGTCAATCTGCCATAAAAAGGATAAATTTTAATTTTACAATCAATAATTATTAAAGGTTTCATTAACTATTCCCCTCCCAGAAAAAAATAATCTAGCAACATGCATATATGTTAATAAATATAAATCCCATAAAACACAGAAAGGAAGATGCTGTTTCGAATTTTGACACAAACTGCTATTTGATAATGGAAGAAGCCTGGTACAGGATATAGACTGATGAGTCTTTCTCTAAATCAGACTTTTGAGACACTGATAACTTGTACAAGAGTCAGACTGGGCATAACATTGGTGTGAGGTACCTCGCCTATTATGTGCTTGCACTGATACTGTAAAAGAGACAATCTTGGCTGGTTAAGATAGACTTAATGACTAGAATATGAAAGATATAAATGAAAAGAAGAGAATAAAGATGAGGAAGAAGCAGACACATGCAAGAGAAAAAATAGCAACGTGTTTGGGACTTCAGGTGTATTTAGTGAACAGCAAGTTGTGCCCATCCTCATCTTGCAGAACAATGATGCATAAAGGTATCTCTGATTTCAGTGAGTCTGGGATTTCGACAGTATCTTTTCATCTAGTGCTTTACATTCAAGTAGAGACATTAGAAGTCTTTTTGTGCTTACTTAATAATTCAGTAATAAAACCTTTATAGTCAAATCGAGAGACTTTACATATTTTGTTAAACGTGAGTTGACCTACTGTCATTTGAAGGACTGCTTGCATGTTTCTATGCTGTTTTAAAGGAAGTAAAATTCTTCAGGTCCTGTTTTACACATGCTGTGCTTCTACCTATTAATTTTGAGACTTTTTGAAACCAGACCACCTGTGTTTTCTGCCTCTACTTTTTCTGCTTCAAACTGTCTTGTTGCCATGGAGTCTCTGTTCTGCATCAGAAAAATAAATTATTATTTAAAAGGGAAGATGCTTGTCAAAGTACATAGCATAACTAACCATATATCTAGTATCATTTGATCTCAGAAAACTTTAAAGCAAAAGAGAGGCTTTTTTAATTGTTTACAGTGTTTATCTAAAAGCTGGACTTGGTCATTAATGAAATACTTTCAAGCACATGGTTCTGTCCACACTGCATACCAGAGCATCCCGTGCAGTAATACAATCATTCTCAGACTTTGATGTGAATTATATGTTGAATTATATTCAGGAATTCAATGTGTGTGATCTGCACTGACAATATAGGTGTACCAACCATGAATCAGAGAGAGTGAAATACCTGTTGTTCAGAGAAAAACCTTGCAGAGCAACATGCATGACCAAGATAAGAGGAAGCAAAGGAATTACTCCTGAGATGGTTGAAAATGGTTCTTTTTAGAGTGCCTGGGTTGACTTCAGATGTCTGGAGAACAGCAACGGACAACTGAAGATAGTAATTCTGGATTCTGTAAGCCATATTTCAAGTCCTTAAGCAGTTCATTTAAAGGCCTTCTCTTTCCAAAGTGGCAAAGAGTCAAAATTAATTTGTTACGTGTATGCAGATAATCTCACATGGACTGAAATACAGCAAAAAGACTGTAGCAAAGAGATAATTATATTTCAACTTACTGAATGAATAATGGTTCTCAGGGATACCTTCAAGGGTACAATGCTAAGGGCTAGATTTACACTAGAATGATAAGAAAGAACAAATTAGTGACAAGCTATTGGAAATCATAGCATGTCCTTAATTTGGAGAAACTCAAAATGGTATTGGTCACAATTAAAAATCAGGACAATTTTAAGCCTCTTCTATAAAGAAAGGACCATCTCTCCAGGGGAAGAAATTTGATCTACTGCAACTTTCCCTTATTATGCTAAATTGCATGGTTTATTCTGTTGCTTTCAGCAATTGCCTGTTATTATATACTTACATTTCAACAATTCTTTATGTAGCTCAAATATAACTACAGTCATAGATGAAGATTCCTAAAAGTTCATACAGCTTATCATAAATAAGAAATATTTTTAAAAATCAGCAGAACATACTGTTATTTAGATGTTAATGGTGTCCCTGATGTATTTCTGTTAGGCAATATTTTAAGGGAATAAAACTAATAAACAGCTTAACTGTCAACAAAAATTGCATTACTTGTCTTGAACTAATTTAGTGTTCCACAAGTTAGAATGAAGAAAAAAAATATCCTGAAGACCAGTGAAACAAGTGAAAAGGAACACAAAGTAAGGGTTGACTGTCTCTACTGGGTATGATGAAGTTCCTGGGAAGATATAAGAAAATATTTTTTGCATGGCTTTTAGGTGTTTATAGAGTAACAGATAAGTTAGAAAAACAGAAAGAAAAAAATGGAAAAGGAGACGATCATCTAAATCACCAGGGAATGGAACCAGGATCTTGTATAATTTAACATTAATGTACAGAAAAATTATCTAAGACACATAGCACCATACGCTTGTTTATTTTTACTTCATATAAAATATAACACTTATTGAAAGCTGTTACTTACTTTATCCTGTTCTAGTGGTAAATTAACTTCAGTAATTAGTGTATACTTCTTTGTAAAATTTATATAGTATTTTGTTGTCTTTGGAGGGAAACACATTATGTAGTTGTTGATTAGTTTTCATGTTAACATTTACATACAGCCACAAAAAGAATGAAGATCAGGAGAGCAAAAAAGAAAGACTACGACTGAGTAAACCAGCATTTTAATGTTCTTTTCCAATGAGTAAGTGTATACCATCAAACTTATTACTATAGTGCCAGAGCAAAAGGGTGAGTGACTCAAAAGTCAAGCTGTAATTGAGTTTTAAGGGATCTTTCACCATGTAAAATTCAAAGCAGAGTATCACATACCATATGACGCTTCAAAAAAGTTGAAATTTTGTCATCTATCATCAGATCAGTTTGTTAATTAAGATTCAATTTGAGCCCTACATTAGGGAATCTCATGGAATTTATTAACTAAAATGAAACTGCTTCAAGGCAGAACAAAATTAGAATGTCTCAAATCACTTGTAGAGGTCGGGAGAGTAAATTGTGAAATATCATTACAATTAAGAGGTGCTGGTTACATGCTTCCTGGTCCATCCACCAATTCCATTTCCTCATAACTGACTTAGACAATTCATTTAATGGAAGATCCTGGTATTTTATTGGACTTCCTCCAGGCACTTTGGAGACATGGAGCATTAGGGACACGTCAGTAGGACTCAAAGAAGCATTTATTTCTATTCTTGGAACTAAGTTTTTGCCAGAAGACATCTTTTCCAAAATCTAAAAAGATATGGACTATAGCTTGTTTTTTTATTGGTTCAATTTTTTTCACTTAGAAGAGTGATTTCATTTTGGAACGCTTAAGGCAGTAGAACACTCAAAGAATGAAGAATTGCTTTATGTGTCAAAGCAAGTATTCCAAATATTATTATTTACATTAAGGCAGTGCTTTTCAGTTAGTTTATGATCGATAACCACTGGATTAGTTATAGAAAAAATTATCCCCTATAGATCAAACAGAAAAATTCTTACTTAATCCAGTAGTTAATATCCACAGGTTACTGAGATAATTAAAAAAGTATAATTACTTTCAGAGAAAAGTAATCTACTTCCTTGTAGGATGTATAGAGTACTACAAGTGCCAAAAAGATCTTTTCTTGTTCGTGGTAACTATTTCACTGTAAAATATTCAAGACTATACAGGATGGCATAAAAACCAAACTGTTGCCTTTGTGTTGCAGAAAGCACTATTAAAAAATAAAAAAAAATTTAGAATCCTTCAGTTGTGACTTCCTTATTCCATCTTGAAAATAAAAGTTATATATTGTCCTTTACAGGAAGCAGATCACTCAAAAATATATAAATAAATAAGCCACTGAAAACCTCAAGAAGCACTGCAGGGGTTTCTGTCTAGCTGATAATGCATACAATTAAAATATGTATGTTGATTATATTTTCCAGTCCTCCCATTTTAATACAATAGTCTTACTGAGTAACTTTAAAAATCAAAATAAAATCAGTCATTACATTTTTTTATTAAACGTCAAATAAAAAATAAATAATAAATCAACATCAAGTATATTTTTTTTCTTAAAATATGTTTTTGAAATCTTTGTAATTTTTGAAATCTGAAATTTTGCAGTTCCAGATGCTTAGCAGCTACAATTCCTAGAATTTTGTGATAGTCTGCACTTGAACTGCACTTACTATCGACGAAATGTCAGAAATAAACTCAAGTAACTTAAATTGGTGCCCTCTTGTGGGTATATTATATCTCAATTTTAAATTACATGACTCCACACTAGTTTTTACCCATACCCAAGTTATAGTCAGTGAATTAAAATGTCTTTGTATTTCCCTTTATTCTTCTCAGATGCACGCAAGGATTATTCTTTACATGTGATCCAAAATTTTCATTGAATTGAAAATTATTAATCTCAAAAACAAAATTAATCTCCTAATAATTTATCTTCTAGAGAATGTTACTGATGTATTCTGACCGTAGCATCTGAATGCTGAATTGATCACAACATATTCGTGAAACTAAGAAAACCCTACCAGATATCCATTAATCTCAGTGACAAATTCAAAGCAGAGAAGCTCTGATTTTTTTCTGATCATGTAGAATTTCCACATAGAAATTCACACGTTCAAAGTATATCACCAACTAAATTTAGTGGCAATTGCAAGCCACCACCATGTCTGTAAATTTGACACTTGGTGTCTTCTATTGGATATCCACTGCATAAAGAATATGTAATTAGTGAGTATTCATGAAAATGTTGATTCACCAGCCTCAGGAAAGAACTTGGTTTAACAAAATGTGATTATATTAATTTCTTCAGGGTCTATTTCAGTCTTTTTAAAAAGAAGGACAGTCTTTCTTTTCCTACGTGTTTTTTGCTTCATTTTCACCACAGAAATCTGTGAGAAAAGAAATAGACATATTACAGAAAAGGGAGAAACTCAGTATGCAACTGTGATACATTCCAGGAGCACTATTTGCCCTATGTGTTAATGACATGAGAATAATGTGAAAATATCATGTGATCATGGTATTAAATACTGAGGTTGAGAATATGTATTATGTTTAATGGCCTAGTATTTCAAGTAGGATGGAGTAGAACCTAGAATTATTTTTCCTGTTAACTTATTATTATTGCCACCAGTATCATCTGTATTGTGTTGAGGTTGGAAGAGACCTCTGGAGGTCATCTAGTCCAACTCCCCATGCTCAAACAGGGCCACCTAGAGCAGGTTGCCCAAGACTGTATGTAGATCGCTTTTGAATACCTCCAAGGGGGAGATTCTACAACCTCTCCGGGCAACCTCTTCCCATGCTCTGTCACCCCCACAGTAAAAAAAGTGTTTCCTGATGTTCAGAGGGAACCTTCTGTGTTTTTGTGTACATTGCCCCTTGTCCTGTCACTGGGCACCGCTGAAAGCATGGGTCTATTGTCTTTGCACTTCCCTTCAGGTGATTATACAAATTGATGAGATTCCCTGTGAGCCTTCTCTTCTCCAGAGAGTCTCAGATCCCTCAACTTTTCCTCATATGTGGCCCATAATCATCTTTGTGGCTCTTCTCTGGTCTCTCTCCGATATATCAATATCTCTGTTGTACTGAGGAGCCCAGACCGGCACGCAGTCCTCCAGGATCAGCCTCACCAGTGCTGAATAGAGGTGAAGGATGACCTCACTTGACCTACTAGCAATGCTTTGCCTAATGCAGAATGTTTCATTGTAACACTGTGTAATGCATAAGCTGAAACTACAAAAATTATTG
Source organism: Chroicocephalus ridibundus (assembly GCF_963924245.1). Lineage (NCBI taxonomy): Eukaryota > Metazoa > Chordata > Aves > Charadriiformes > Laridae > Chroicocephalus > Chroicocephalus ridibundus. Next base: position 54,985,635 of record NC_086284.1, read on the forward strand.
TGATAACTTCAACCAGGACTTGGTTGATTTCAGTGGATATGTTTGTTATCTTTAATTGGTGACAAAAGGAGGAACAAGTATTATAACAAAAGTTTCTTTCAGTCACACTTACATAGTATACATAACTTACAGAAGGCTAATTCAGGATTAGTTCTATTTCTCCTCTACCTCAGCAGAGCTAAGGATATAAGGACAAAAACATATCAAGGTCCAAATTCATATTATTATTATATTCCCACTAGAAATGATAGCATTGAACATTTTCTGAATTCATTAATACCTCAGGATCACTGATGTTTCAAAACTATCCAATTTTTGAAATATCAGAACTGTAGTTCTATACAGTAAACTCCTCTGTTAAGAACATTCATGAAGGAGGAGCTGAAGCAATTGAACCATTTCCCACAGAAGTTTAAATTTCTTTATATTTTTCAAAATGCTTCATAATACTACCATGTTTGAATGACATCACCAGCAGACAAGCACTGACACAGTCACTTGCTCACTCCTCTCTTCCCCAGAAGGGTCCAGGAGACAAAAGGGGCAAAACCAAGAAAATTCATGGGTTGAGGCAAAGACAGTGTAATATGTGAAGGAAAGAGAAAACAAACAACCAAACAAACATGTTTGTTTCTTATCATGATGTCAGGTAGTATGGAATATTCCTTTGGTTAGCTAGGGTCAACTGTCCCAGCTTTGTCCCCTCCCAACTTCTTGCCTACCCTCAGTCTACTCTCGGAGGGGGCAGAGTGGGAAAAAGAGAAAACCTTGACACTCTGCAAGGACTGTTCAGTAATAATTAAATCACTGGTGCATTGTGCTTTACCAACACTTCTTTAGCCATAAATTCAAAACACAGCACCATACAAGCTGCCATGAAGAAAGTTAACTCCATCCCAACTAGACTCAGTAAAGTCTCCACCCTTTATTCCATACCATTTTTGTCATGCTCAGGTCCTATACTATCCAATAGATCATTATAAACGCCCTCTGAGGAACTTATGCCAGTAACACAATCTAGAGTTGACTAAAAATCATTTAAAATGACATCAGGGCAAGGAATGACCACAGGATCAAGGAGCTATGCTTTTTACTGAAGGGGTTTTTTTGTTGTTTTCTGGTTTTGGTTTTGTTCTATGAAGTGCCCACAGAAAGTTAAAATCTTGTATTTCTTGTAATTTCAAGTTGTGATATTTACAATTACTTTCATATTTTTATAAGATGCAGTACTCACTCAATTCACTATGGTAACACAAATATTTACAAGATATGAAGCAAAGACAGTCAACAGAATAGAAACAAGATGAAGTGTGATGACTATAGTATGAAGACTGTAAGTCACAAATTGCATTCTCTTGGTAAAGATATATCAGGGAAAAAAATTGCTTTTATCAAGGTTTAATCACATTGGTGTTCTACAGGGAAACACACAAAAAAGTAAAAACTCATACTAATTGTTGGGGTTTTTTTTTTCATTTTAAGCAGGTTAAGCCTCATGTCAGCTGGCATGAGCTGGGGCTTCTTAAACTTTAATTAAAAAGAAATAGACAAGAATACGGGAGTATTTTAAGGGTAAATTACCTGTCCAGACAACCTCTGAGAGAGGCAGGCTCTGAGTCACTGCAACATCAGTAGGCAGTTGTTCAGCACCATGGGAATCCTGATGAGCAGATCTCTACCCAATCCTGTAACTGACAGTGTCTCCATGTCCTGGTTTCAGGTAAAACAAAACCAATTTTCTGTTTGGTAATTTTACTTCTAACTCTTTAAAATTAACAGCATATTCTTCAGAGAGCATCAGCTACCAGAGTCATAATGTCTGATGTTTATAGTTAATACCAAGGAATGGTATGCAGAGAGGCTCTTGCTTATATTTATTGCTATAACAACCAAGCTCAGCTAACTTTGTTATGTGCCCCGTTACAGGGTTGGAAGAAAAAGATTGTAGAGGGGCGGGAAGGAGTCGACAGGAGAGGTGGCCCAAAACAGACCAATGGGGTATTCCATCCCATCTGTCCCATGCTTAGTATAAAAGCTGAGGGGTCAAAGGGGTCAGCCTCTTCCTTGAATGGTCAGTGTCCAAGGAGGACAAGGAGGACTCTGTCCGTTCATCTGCCTTTGACCCCAATCTGTGTGTTCCTGAATCCAGTTCCAGAATCCAGTTCCTATCCATCCCTGAGTCCAGTCTGGGAGTTTCCTAGTGCCTGCCAGTGACGTGATTGTCATCCTAGGAGCTCGATACTGGTTGTATATATTGTAAATATTTAATTATTTTCTTATTATTTTTACTATATTCTGTTATTATATTTTTTATTTTATGTAGATTATAGATATTTTATTTTATTTCATTAGTTTAGTTTATTTTTTCAATTCTTAAGGCTCTCTCTCTCTCTCTCATTCTTCTCTCCATTGGTAGATAAGTTAAAGACAGCATCAGTTTTAGTGGCCAGCCCAACCTAAACCACAACACTACAGTTGCTTGAGACTTCAAGAGAGACCTTAGACAAGCTCCCATATAAAACCAATCCCAGAGAGATTTCATGAGTGACTAAGGCATAACAAAGGAGACCCCATGGCCCAGACACAGGATGGTGCATCATACATCTGGGACTTCCTTGAGGATCAGCCTGGTATTTTCTCCCAGGCCACTTTGTTTCCCCTGTAAGAGGGAGGGCATGTCACTCCTTAAAATTAAATATAAAAGTGTTTTACTATTGAGCCCATTTAGTCTCTCCACTACCAATTTTGTCTTACACTGTGACAAGACCTTAATCATGATACCAGAAATCTGGAAAATTTTAATAGAGGGGGCAACGGTTTTCCAAAAAGAAGTTGTTTTGTTGTGTTGTTTTTTTTTTAAAAATAACATACTTATTCATTCTATCACAATTTGTAACTGGATATATAAAAAAAATCTTCACAATTTTATTAAATATTATATTTATTGCATGAAAAATTATCTAATTTTATCAGAATACATAATTGCATTTAGACTTCACAACCAAAAGAGGAAGTCTGTGTCTCTCTGTTGTCATATATTAGTACAGAATGTATTTAATTGAATTAATCTTTATTTACCAAGTTTTAGACTTGAAACTACAGGAATATCCAGATACTTTATGATGTATGAGATCTTAGGGAATCTTTGTTTAATTTATTTGAGTGTGTAGGTGCAGAAGGTGTGAGTGCTTCTCACTATGATAGCAAATGTATCTCCCAAACAACTATTTCACTGGGATAAATTTTACTTAAGTTGTCCTGTCGATTACAATTAAAAGTGTTCCGATCATGTTTAAAGTAACAAATTGCCTATACCTAGTCTTCTGTGACATAATGCAAACCAGGAAATTGTTCTGTCAATTAGAATTCGAAGGGTGAATACCATGGTGAAAGGTCACTCAGCCTTCAGCTGAATGGAATAAGCTCCAGGAATGTACTTCTACTTTTTTTTTTTTTTTTAATGTAATATTAATGTAGCAAAACAATAAGCTTTTTGGTGTTGCTCTTGATATGAATGAAATAAATTTAGAGGCATTACAAACCAAACATTTTAAATGAGACAGCTACTTAACTAGGATGAAGTGCAAGTCTTTAAATTTTCTTTAATAGCTGCCTTTTTTTTTAAATTGGAAAATATATCAGTGCAAGAAGGAATGTCACAGAGTTGGCAGAAGTACCAAGAGAAAGTACTAATATTGATTAAAAAAGTACTCAGATCAGCAATACAGAGAGTGAAAGGACTGTGCTTAACACGACCAGAGAATTAGGTCAGTAAGATGCAGTTAAAATATTTAGATGCAAATGCAAAGAAGAAAAATAGAATAACATAAGCTACTTAAGGGTAGTGTGAAAGACAACAAAACAGAGAAAACTGGACAACAGCACAGAGCATGAAGGTGTACATTTCCATTTTCAGGGAGAAAGGATGGCAAACATGACTGGAATAGAATTGTGGACTGTCTGGTTTGGTTTGAGGGTTCTGGGGCTTTTCTGTGTTTGTTCAGGTTTTTTGTTTTGTTTTGGGTTTGTTTGGTTTTTTTTATTTATTTTTGCACATTTCCTATGCCATTTTCCTTTAAAGAGACAAGCAGTAGAAGGAATGAATACCTGAAAGAATAGGAGATTGCTCATTTCCTGGAGAACTCGGGCATCCTTAAGTGGAGCAGTTTCCAGTAACTGCAAGATGAGGCAGAATAAAGGATCACAGACAGGATTAGGCAGCTGAAGCTGAAGGAGATGTTACTAATAGAGTTAGGGAACATGCACAGCCCAGACTCAAAGATGACTAAAAAAATTATTTCCTGGGGATAAAAGTAGACTATGGTAATGATTCAATCATTTAAATGAATAAAAACAAAACTAAACAAAACAAAAAACTAGGAGAAAGCTCTAACTTAGTAGGACATCTTGGATAAATGGAGGGTAATTTATTTTTCTTTCCATGCTGTCTTACCTAGTGACTTTGAGATTTTTGCATTTAAAATTAAAGTATTTCTCTTTGTATTTTACTCAAATCTGTTTTGTCTCTGTACTAATTTTTGACTCTGTCTGATAAATTCAATATACAATTATACAAAGAAATAAAAAAGGGTAGGCTCTGTCCAACTGGAGTCCTGTCAGAGGAAGTGTGAAAGGTGTAGAGATAATGGTGTAGAGTAGCATTAATAAAATAGACTGCAACAAAATAAGACAGGAAAGGCTGAATAAAGCACCTTCTCTATAGCTCATAAAATATATTAGTCTCCCTGCTATTGAGATTTGACATTGCTTGCATCACCTCTTCTATCCATTTGTTTGGACAACGGGTCACTATCAAGGAGTTTAGCAAATAAGAAAACCCCTGTTTCAACTGAATGCATATTTATATATGTATAAATCAGCTAGGGAATTAGAGATAACTCTGATGAAAACATTTAAAAGACTTCAAATGAGATCTGTTTCAACCTTCAAAACAACACTGACTGGACTGACATTCATTAACAATATACTTTGGCAATGGTTAATTCTTACTCAGTATCAATTATTATCACTACCTGTACAAAACAATGAGTCTTAAACGAATTCATGCCAAATTAGTTCTGCATATTTTCAGACCTGGAATATGGTTTCTACTTCTTGACAAATATTATAATGTCTGGATGATTTCCTCTCTCACATGTATCTTCTAGAATAAAAACTGGAATTTGTGCTCCTGTCACTCATGTGACCCATGTTTTACACAGAGAGTATTCAAGGCATGAAGTCTCATGAAGTTTCTTATTTTAAAACTCCACATAAAAAGTTTCTCTACATGGAGGATGAGACACTCCTATTATTAGATCCTCCTATTTTCTATCTTTGACTTTGTGCTTTTTTTCACATTAGTCCTTTGAATTCTATTTTACATGACCCTTTTCTCCAGATTCAATTGTAAGTAACATAAGTATTAAACTGGAATTTTTCAGTTCAATTATCAGAATCCAGTGCCAAATTTTAAGATGGCAGCCTCAACTTTCATTAAAACACTCAATTACTAGTACTCAGATTAAAACAAAATAAAACCATCTCCCATAAGGATTTCAGTCATACATTTTGTTGAATCTTGGTTGCTAATGCATTTTAAGGAAAAGGAAAAGAAATAATCATTTTACTTTTTATTAAAAATAATCATTAAAAAATGATCACAAATAGAACAAGCCCCAGATGAAGCATCTTCATGATCAAAATTTAGGTGAGACCTTCATAAATATTAAATAAGTTATTTCTGTGATCTAAGGAATAAAAACTTTCTGTTCCTTTCAAATAGCATAAATATGTCTAATATGTATGTACTGGAATGTTTAGGATTCAGGTAGGCATGAGAGAATGGCAAAGACAGTGAAAAATGAATTAAAAGGAAAGGCAAAGCACGCAGTATTCAATTCACTGCATCACAGCCTTGCAAAACTAAACTGTTCTTTCAGATTTTTAATTCACTTACATTGCGACTTATTACTACAGATCTGGCTCCAGAAGTGGAAAACTTTGAGTCTAAATTTCTTTTTTCTTGAAAGAAAAGGGGCTGTTAATACACCAGGAGGCACATGAGGCATCACAATAGATGGAAGAAGCCATTAGATGCTTAAAGCGGGAGTTCTGCGCAAAATCAATAGCCTAAATTCAACAGAAAGAATGATAACAAGCTGGACACCTTCTTGCCTTTAATCTGCTTTGTTGGGCCCTGTGACTGTGTTAGAAGGCAGTCTCAGTGACCTCAAACTAAAGAGAACACTGAACTACGTCACTAGCTCTGGAATGAGTGTTCTTGCTGTTCCATCTAAATTACAACCGAGATTTAGGAGTGGGTTACAAGACCAAATCTAGGTACCTATTTGGCACTATGAGGTATGAGACTGATCACGACATAGCCAATTATGAAGCCAGGTGCCTGTTCAGCTAGTTCGTTCACTGTAGTCTTTTATATAATTTCAGGACATTTTTGCCTATACAATCAATTATGGATAGCTGCAATAGGTTTGGTACACAATTCTATACATATTCAAGTTTTGCCCTAGAACTAGTCCTACCCACCTCTCAAGTCCATATTTCTTTGGATTTCTGTCCTGGTTCCGGCGGGGATAGGGTTAATTTTCCCTGGTATTCCATGCCATGTGAGCCATGCCCACCCTGAGCTGCCGGGGGAGGGGGCAGGAAGTCGCCGCTTGGAGCGGGCGGGGGCGTCCCGGGTCCGGTCGGTCGGTGAGCAGCGGGGAGCGGCGGTCCCGTAATCGTGTTTGTATATGCCTCTGTCCATGTTATTGTTGTTGTTTGCTTGTTCCCTTTGCTGTCCTGTTAAACTGCCTTTGTCTCAACCCAAGAGTCTTGCCTTTTCTTCTGATTCTTCCTGTATTAGGAAGGCCCGAGCGAGCGGCACGTGGTTCTTTGTTGCCGTCTGAGGCTAAACCACGACAGTCCTTTTTGGCGCCCAATGTGGGGCTCGAAGGGTTGAGATAACGACAGAATTCAACTAGAGCTTGAAAAAACGAATGTGTTGTATGCGTTTATTGTATTAGGCAAATAGTCGCTGGTCACCATGTTGCTTGGTTTGTTCTCATGGCTGTGTTATGTGAATTCCTATATGTCTTATGTACTCCTTCCGATGATTTTTGTTACTTCTGGGAGAGGGATGAGGATTATCATTTTGTTGTCCTGTGCAATATCGGCTTATGAGATGATAACATCACTTGTTAGACAGTTACTTTGGGGCTTTTATGTGGTGTTGCTGTCCTGTCCGTACCTTGGGCATCGTCTCTCAGAATTTATTAATAATTACACCCAGTCTGTGGGGGAAACGGGGGGGGGGCACTTTCCCCAGCTCTTTTGCCTCCCTTTTCTCCTTCGGATCAGGTATGGCAGCTTTTGAGAAGTTTGAATATCCTTGGGATACTCAAACCAGCCTGGTCCTATTGTTATGTCTGCTGAATGTGTTCCACGTCCTGTTTAAGGTTAAACAGCTATTTAAGACTGCCACCTGGAGATCTGCTCCGAGGCTGGATAGTCAGGGGTGGCATGGCAAGTGGGAGAGCATGGGCAGGTACCTAGAGAACTACTCACCTCCAATGGTCTGGGACTTCACCCCTGAACAATTACAGGACCCTGATAAAGTGGTAGAATATTTGAAGGGAAAATGCTGTGGCTATTCTAGAGAGGCACAACTCACCGCGCTGTGCTGGGCCCTGGCCAGTATCTACCAGGCACTGCTCAGAATTATGCAGCACCCTCGGGGGGAAGAGATGGAGACCAGACCAGCAGCCACTGCGGCTGCTGCAACCCCTGCGACGGACACTGCGGCTACTGCAACCCCTGCGGCAGCCACTGCAGTTACTCCAACCCCTGTGGCAGCCACTGTGGCTACTCCAACCCCTGTGGCAGCCACTGCCGCTGAACCAGGGAACCAACCCGTGCCAGTATCAGTTGCCCCCATACAGAAGAAGAAGTACACAAAGAAATCAGTTCGCTTAGTAAGAGATGATGATGAACCAGGGCCATCACGAGAGCAGGAGGAAGAGGCAGAACCAGAGGTAATTACTCGATCCCTATCCTTGAGTGAGCTGCGGGATATGTGAAAAGATTTTAGCCGACTTTCAGGCGAGCACATTGTCACCTGGCTGCTCCGGTGCTGGGATAACGGGGCCAGTAGCCTGGAATTAGAGGGTAGGGAGGCCAGGTAGCTGGGATCCCTGTCTAGGGAAGGCGGCATTGACAAGGCGATTGGGAAAAAGACCCAAGCCCTCAGCCTCTGGAAACGACTCCTGTTAGGCGTGAGGGAGAGGTACCCCTTCAGTGAGGATGTTGTATGTCAGCCAAGTAAAGGACTACCATGGAAAGAGGTATCCAGTACCTGAGAGAATTAGCCGTGCGGGAGATGATTTATTATGACTTTGACAATGCAGACTTACCCACAGACCCTGATGAGGTGAAATGCACAAGGCCCATGTGGCGGAAGTTTGTACGGAGCACACCATCGTCATATGCCAACTCCCTGGCAGTAATGGAATGGAAAGGTGAAGAGGGACCAACGGTGGATGAGGTGGCTGGCCGGCTCTGGAGATATGAAGAAAGTCTCTCTTCCCCCCTTGTCTCAGCTGTGGAGAAACTGTTGCGGAAGGTCCAGCAACTTGAAGAGAATATGTCCTACTTCCCAGCTGCACAGGCCAGCGTCTCAGCTATTAGAAGCAGGCATTTCCCCACTCAAGAGAGAGAGTACAGAGGGTACACACCACGAGGCACCCTGTGGTTCTACCTGCGTGACCACGGAGAGGACATGAGGAAGTGGGATGGACAACCTACTTCGATCCTGCGGACACGGGTACAGGAGTTGCAAGGAAGGACAACCACAGAAGGGGATCCCTCCAGGAAAAGTGCCGCCCCAGTTTCCAGTGGGCCGTTCCCCAGACAGAGCAGAAGGCCTGATCTTGCTTCTGATCCTCTTGAAGGAACTTCCAAGTCATTTATGCAAGAAGTGAGTAATGGATACTATGACCAGTATTAGAGGGGCCCTGCCTCTGGCCAGGTGGAGGAAAGGGACAACCGGGTTTATTGGACGGTGTGGATTCGATGGCCTGGCACATCAGACCCACAGGAGTATAAGGCTCTAGTGGACACGGGTGCACAGTGTACTTTAATACCATCAAGCTATAGAGGGGCAGAATCCATTTGTATTTCTGGGGTGACAGGGGGATCCCAAGAGTTGACTGTACTGGAGGCGGAAGTGAGCCTAACTGGGAATGAGTGGCAAAAGCATCCCATTGTGACTGGCCCAGAGGCTCCATGCATCCTTGGTACAGATTACCTCAGAAGAGGGTATTTTAAGGACCCAAAAGGGTACCGTTGGGCTTTTGGCATAGCTGCCTTGGAGACGGAGGAAGTTAAACAGTTGTCTACCTTGCCTGGTCTCTCAGAGGACTCTGCTGTGTGGAGTCCTACACGACAAGTTGCAGAAGCCAGTGAAGGACAAGGTGAATCGAGCCAGTTTGCAGAGGTGAAAGCCATTCAGCTGGCTTTGGACATTGCTGAGCGAGAAAAATGGCCAGTACTTTATCTCTACACTGACTCATGGATGGTGGCAAATGCTCTGTGGGGGTGGTTACAGCAGTGGAAGCAGGGAAATTGGCAGCGCAGAGGCAAACCCATCTGGGCTGCTGAACTATGGAAAGATATTGCTGCCCGGATAGAGAATCTGGTTGTGAAAGTACGCCATGTAGATGCCCATGTACCAAAGAATCGGGCCACAGAGGAACATCAGAACAACCAGCAAGTGGATCGGGCTGCTAGGATTGAAGTGGCTCAGGTGGATCTGGACTGGCAACATAAGGGTGAACTATTCATAGCTCGGTGGGCCCATGACTCCTCAGGCCATCAAGGAAGAGATACGACATATAGATGGGCTCGTGACCGAGGGGTGGACTTGACCATGGACACTATTGCACAGGTCATCCATGAATGTGAGACATGCGCTGCGATCAAACAAGCCAAGTGTTTGAAGCCTCTTTGGTATGGAGGGTGATGGCTGAAATATAAATATGGGGAGGCCTGGCAGATTGATTATATCACACTGCCACAAACCTGTCAAGGCAAGCGCTATGTGCTCACAATGGTGGAAGCAACCACTGGATGGCTGGAAACATACCCTGTGCCCCATGCCACTGCCCGGAACACTATCCTGGGCCTTGAAAAGCAAGTCCTGTGGTGACATGGTACCCCAGAGAGAATTGAGTTGGACAACGGGACTCATTTCCGAAACAGCCTCATAGACACCTGGGCCAAAGAGCATGGTATCGAGTGGGTATATCACATCCCCTATCACGCACCAGCCTCTGGGAAGATAGAACGATAAAATGGACTGTTAAAAACTACACTGAGAGCAATGGGTGGTGGGACTTTAAAACACTGGGATACACATTTAGCAAAAGCTACCTGGCTAGTTAACACCAGGGGATCTAACAATCGGGCTGGCCCTGCCCAATCAAAACTTCCATGTACTGTAGAAGGGGATAAAGTCCCCGTAGTGCACATGAAGAATATGCTAGGGAAGACAGTCTGGGTTAGTCCTGCCTCAGGCAAAGGCAAACCCATCCGTGGGATTGCTTTTGCCCAAGGACCTGGGTGCACTTGGTGGGTGATGCAGCAGGATGGGGAAGTCCGATGTGTACCTCATGGGGATCTCATTTTGGGTGAGAATAGCCAATGAATCAAATTGTGTGTTGTTAATTACTAAGTAACACTGTCACTGTATGTCCTCATTACTATAATTGCTATCAGTTGTACTACGAGTAAGGCACAGGGATGATGGGATAAGAACTGACCTCAGCAGCTGGCGCTCAGCAACTTCCTCAAGATCTACATCTTCAGCCCACGGACTGTGAGCATGAGCCACACCGGGTGCACCAGTCACAAGCTCCGAAAAATACAGCATGCAACAGACCAGCACCACCCAGCATCTCACCTGCCCTGAGAGACTGTTCTAACAGATGGAGCCCAAAGCCATGGATTACAAGAGCTCAACGGACACTTTTGGAGGGATGGCCCATAAACTAAGGGCATTATATTTGCATGAATATATATGTGTATATATATATGACAGGGGAGAGTGGTGGCAATTCATTGGAACCTGTAAGATCTGGGCATGGCACAGATGGTATGGAATAAGGGGTGGATAATGTCCTGGTTCCGGCGGGGATAGGGTTAATTTTCCCTGGTATTCCATGCCATGTGAGCCATGCCCACCCTGAGCTGCCGGGGGAGGGGGCAGGAAGTCGCCGCTTGGAGCGGGCAGGGGCGTCCCGGGTCCGGTCAGTCGGTGAGTGGCGGGGAGCGGCGGTCCCGTAATCGTGTTTGTATATTCCCCTATCCGTGTTATTGTTGTTGTTTGCTTGTTCCCTTTGCTGTCCTGTTAAACTGCCTTTGTCTCAACCCAAGAGTCTTGCCTTTTCTTCTGATTCTTCCTGTATTAGGAAGGCCCGAGCGAGCGGCAAGTGGTTCTTTGTTGCCGTCTGAGGCTAAACCACGACAATTTCCAATGTGACTAGTAGTTGGCTGTTTGTGTTATATATCTGTAGAGTTTCTGGTACTATTCTATGCCTACAATTTTTAAGGCCTTTGCTTTAATAATGTGCTCAGATTCTTCAGAGTCTGGCTACAGGTCCCTATGTTTCTTCACTAATCTTCAAGATACAGCTTCCTGGTAACATAACTAGTTTTATGCATATATTCTTGGACTAGGGTCACTGAATTGTTAACAAATATAATGGCCTATTGGAAGATACCTATGCAATGTTTTTATAACTAACTACCTGTTATTAATCTTTATTTGTTACAACATCATTATCACTGGGACATTACCAGATTTACAACACAGTTCTAAGAGTGTAAAATGAGAAATACACAATAATTCACTCAGCAATCAAATTTTAATCACATTTCACTAGCATTTTGGTCTTTGCACTGAATTCAGTGCTGTTTGTATGTGCGAGTTAGGCAGAGATGTGCTCTTGGATCAGTCCCCAGGATACACTTTTTTTGTGACCCTCAGGTGAGCTTAGTTAGGCAACAAATGTCTGAATACCCCGTCTTAGAGAAGAGAGTGTATGGACAAGAATGACAAGGGAATTTAAACACTTTAGCAACAATTGGATTCTGTATAAAGTAGAATTTAAATTTCTGTAGTAAATGTGAAGTCATTCATTAATTACCACAGAATCGTGAAATGGTTATTGTTGAAAGGAACCTCTGGAGGTCATCTAGTCCAATCTAAGGTATCTTACATATCTTAATTTTTTGAACACTAATAATTTGAATTACCCTTTATTTGGAAAAAACACGTAGTTCTGGAAGAAAATATCTCAGTAACACCAATGTTTTGATGTTGATAATAATTTCTAGCACCACTTTCTTACATGTGCTTTATGATTTACTTGATAGTCCTACTGTAGTGAATAGAGTCACTTTAAGTATCAAGAATAAATGGTTTCCTTATTCACAATTTCAAACTTATTTGCACTTATTTCACAAAATAATATTTCCTTTCACTATCTGGTTACATAATAACTGCAAATATCACTATACAGCTGGATCTATTCCGGCTACATTCTATTTGAAACCTGTTCTACAAAGTACCTTCAAACTATTTCTTCACTTTTGTGACCCATTCATTAAAAAAATAATGGAAAAACACCTTATCCATCAGCAATATGTTAATGTCTAGTGGTATAATGGATAGGCTGAGTAACCTATGGCTTTTCCAACTTTATTCATTCACATTCTGTATGGAAGTCCTTATTAGTTAAAATTATTTTATGCTGGTTATTATTTCAGCCATGTTCATCTTTTCAATTCTTATTAGAGTAGTAACAAGTCTGGAAAAGTATTATTTCATGAGGAAGATCTTTGTTGGGTCAGATATTAATTAGAGAGTAAAATAATTCATACTGCAATACCCTGTGCCACTTTGACCCACCTTCATTGTACTGTACACAGAGGTTGTCTTTTGAGACATGTTCAGTACTATACTTGCGACACATTAGTGAACACTCAGTTGAAGAAAAGGTCTAGTGAGATATTAATACCTGTCTGGTTTTTTTTCTTCTTTTTTAATTTTTTTTTCTTTTTCTTATAGGGCAATCTATTAAAGGTCTTACAGCACAAGGACATTTACTCAAATTCATTTTACAGATGGGGCAATAACAGAAATCTATACAGAAGAGGAACACAGAAAAGAAGATCCTTAAAGAGAGAGAGAAGCGCACAGTATTCTCCACATATTATGCTTGTTCCTTTGTTTTTATCCATGACTCACTCTTTCTTTCTCAGTATATAAACTTTCACTAGAAGACAAAAAATAATTCTGGATATGAAACAGAGAGAATGGATTGTCAAATTCATTCAGGTGCCTCCTGCTATAAAAGAAAGGACAATGTGATTAAGATATCCAGCTGCTGAGATGAAATTCAAACTATTTAGACCAGCACAAAACTCTCTTCTCTCAGGAACAGCTTACAAAACTTCAGATGTTTCTTGGATGTTATAAATGTGGGTAGAAATGTAAGTAGTACTTAGAAGAAAATTTCTATCATTAGATTATTATGCAAAATATAGACATTAAGGTCATCTAGTACAACCCCTCTACTGTGGGCAGGGTCACCTCCCACTAGACCAGTTGCTCAGAGCCTCATCCAACCTGACCTTGAATGTTTCCATGTACAGGACACCTACCACCTCTCTGGGCAACCTGTTCCAGTGTTTCACCACTCTCATTGTAAAAAATATCTTCCTTATATCTAGTCTAAATCTACCCTTATTTAATTTAAAACCATTGCCCCTTGTCCTATCACAACAGGCCCTGCTAAAGTGTTTGTCCTTATCTTATAAGCCCTCTTTAAGTACGGGAAGGCTGCAATAAGGTCTCCCTGGAATCCTCTCTTCTCCAAGCTGAACAACCCCAACTCTTTTAGCCTGTCTTCACAGGAGAGGTACTCCAGCCCTCTGATCATCTTTGTGGCCCTGGCTTTCTGGACTGTGAGTGCACATTGCCGGCTCTTGTCCAACTTTTCATAAACCAACACCCTAGCAGTCCTTCTCCTCAGGGCTGCTCTCAATCCATTCTCTGACCAGCCTGTATTTGTGCTTAGGATTGCCCCAACCCACATGCAGGACCTTGCACTTGGCCTTGTTGAACTTCATGAGGTTCACATAGACCCACTTCTTGAGCTTCTCCAGATCCTTCTGGATGTTATCCTGTCCTCCAGGTGTGTCAGCCACACCACTCAGCTTGGTGTCATCTGAAAACTTGCTGAGGGTGCACTAAATCCCACTGGCTATGTCATTGGTAAAGATATTAAACAGTACCTGTACCAGTTCAGATCCCTGAGGTTCACCACTTGTTACCAATCTCCATCTGGACATTGAGCTCTTGACCACTAGTCTCTATGTGACCATCCAGCCAATTCCTTATCCACCTTAAAGAAGTTCAGGTAGATGACATCCAGAGGTCTCCCCTTGTCCACTGGTGTAGTCACTCCATCACAGAAGGCCACTCAGTTGGTCAGGAAGGACTTGCCCTTGGTGAAGCCATACCGGCTGTCTCGAATCACCTGCCTGTCCTTCATATACCTTGGCATAGCCTATGTTCCATGATCCTCCCAGGCACAGAGGTGAGACTGACTGGTCAGTAGTTCCCAAGGTCCTCCTTTCTACCCTTTTTAAAAATGGGGGCAATGTTTCCCTTTTTCTAGTCTCTGGGAACTTCACCTGACTGCCATGAGTTTTCAAATATCATGGAAGAGTGGCTTGGCAGCTACGTCAGCCAATTCCCTTAGGACTCTGGGATGTACCTCATCAGGTCCCATAGACTTATATATGTTCAGGTTCCTCTGGTGGTCACGAACCTGATCTTCACTTACAGTGGGAGGCACTTTGCTCCCCCAATCCCTGCCTTGCGGTCCATCTACTTGAGAGGTGTGGGGAGAGAGGTTGCTAATGGAGACTGAGGCAAAAATGTAGTTGAGAACCTCAGCCTTCTCCTCATCTGTTGTTACCAGTTTTCCAGTCTTGCTCATCAGAGGGAGTACACTTTCTTTGACCTTCTTTTTCTAGCTGAAATACCTGTAAAAGCCCTTCTTACTACTCTTTCTGTCCCTTGCCAAGTTCAGCTCCAGCTGTGCCTTGGCCTTCCTGACCCCATCCCTACACAACTGGACAGTGTCTCTATGCTCTTCCCAGGATACCTGTCTCTGCTTCCTCTGCCTGTGCATTTCCTTCTTGCCCTTTAGTTTGACCAGCAGCTCTTGATTAAGCCATGCTGGTCCCTTGCCTTCGTTTCCTGATTTGTTACATCTGTGGATCAAAAGCTCTTGAACTCTATGGAAAGCATCCTTAAAGATCTGCCAGCTCTGTTCTGCTCCCTTGTCCCTGAGGGCAGCTTCCATGGGGATCCTATTGACTAACTCTTCGAAGAGTTGTAATTTTGCTTTTCTAAAATTCAGAATCCTGACTCTACTCTTAGCCTGACTTATATCCCTCAGGACTGTCAACTCCACCAGTGCATCATCTCTGTAGCCCAGACTGCCTCCACTCTTGATGTCACTGATGACCTTTTCCAGATGTGCTGTCAGATAAAAGCATCTTGTAAATGCTGATGAACAAATAACCCCAAACAAACAAACAAATAAAAGCATATAGTCTTTCAAATTCTTTATTTTTTTTTTTTTTTAAGTTATGGATGAATTCTTTTAGGTTTGATTTTTTTCTTCAGAATTTCTAATTATCTGCCAACCTATGCATTGAATTTCCTCATCTCTGGAATGGTAAACCCAGAAATACATATATACGTACCCATATAATTTCTAATCTTAAAGAAGGGTTTATTAAAGAGTATTTTTAATAAGAGAAATTAAATAATTTCAGTGAAGAATGTAAATAAATCAAGCTACTACCTATGTTTATTTCACATTTAAAATGAGAAAGCAAATTAAATGATACTAGGACCATCTAACCAAAAATACCCTGGTAATTAAAGTAGAAATATTTTATTTATAGAGTTATAGAAGTTACTGAGACAATGATATCGCTGTCAATATCCTTATAATTCAAAAGAGTTATGTTATTTATAACTCCATAGAGTTATAACTATATACTCTATACTCTAGAGTCTATAACTCTAAAGAGTTATAAGTTATTTATAACTCTAAAGAGTTATAAGTTATTGACAACTCTAAAGTTGTGAATATACTTTTAACTCTAAAGAGTTTTAGAAACATGTATATTAGCTATGGAGTAACAAAAACTGGTTGAAGGTGAAGCCTTAAGTTTAATTGTTAAGACCTCATACAAATAAGAAACTTGTTCACCTAGAATTTTATTTAGGTGAATTTCTGGATCTTTTATCAAAATTCTCCATCTTCCTCTGTTACAAAAAAAAAAAAAAAAAAAAAAAAAAAGAAACAAACCAAACGAAAAACAAAAAAACCACAAACAACAAAACCAAAAAAAACAACCAACAACAACAACAACAACAAAAAACCACAACAAAAAAGAGCACTCTGTATCAGGTTAAACTTTGAATTCCCTGTCTTTACCTATTTCTTTCCCATTGTATTATAAGACTCATCTGGATGTGGAAACAACTCCTTGGGTCTGAGCAAGTCCTAGGTATCACCCAAGGCACACACAAATTCCACACATACTCAGAAATCAGACACTGTTCCTTCTAAATCTTCTGAGGACTTCTGTAAGATAGGCATTCACATGTTTTTTGAGCACCTTTGAAACAGGCTGTAAAACATTAATTGTGTTGAAGCTATCTATACCCTATAAATTAAAGATTCAGGGGATATCAAAAGAACTTCAAAGAGCACCATAGCTCCAAAGCTGGTGTTTAATTAGTTATTTATTATCCCAGATTGATGGGTGAGGAAAGAGTGAACAAGACCCGAACTACCTTTCACTGTAGCTCCCACTATGAATTGGAGGCCCCTCCCCATATTCACACGACTGCCGCTGCCCAGCAGGATCTGCTTCTGGCTTGGGGAGCGCTGCTGGCCAGCCGGTAGCAATCAGACCCAGAGTGGGTGGAACAGATGTCTAAAGAACAAAGTTAGAAGTTTATCAAGAAGTTTTGGCTGGAACATGGTTCAGGCATCAAGGAAAGTACCTCACCTTGAATAGGAAGCGACATGAAACAATGTATCTTATGTGTTCTTTTACAGTTTCTGACTTAGACATAAGATAGCAAAAATATAACTCCTGGACCAAATTAAAGCCAAGAATGTATCCCAAATTAACCTTGGGTAACTATAATGCTAAAATACACACCCCTTTGTGAATAATAAGCATGCTAATCAGGTATCCTCCCTAAATGTTTTAAACATGAACTTAGATGCAGATGTATAGTTAGTAGTAAATTAAACATTAATGACCAATCAATCAGCTGTATTTTGTTGTTATAAATATTGGGCAGTTTGAAACTTAAGGTGTGCTGGCTGTTGTTAAATGCCTGTCACACGATTCTGCAGAACTAAATAAAAACAGGTATCTTGACTGAGTGTGTTGATAGGCTCTCACACACTGGGTGAAGAACCCTTATTTAGGGTTCAATGGTAAATGCAACAGTGATAACAAGATTCACTGGCAAAGTTATTTGCTGCATAGAGGACAGGATCAGACAAACAACTCAGGGAGACCCTCCCACTGAGTCACAAGGTTTAGAGAGGACACCCTTGCTTTCTAAACTCCTACTCAGATAAGTCTAGGTGTGACTGGAACCAAGCCTAGTCTCAGACTTGGTCAACAGTTTATGTCTAAAGGATTATATCTATGCACGATCAATCCTTTATATCACTTAGCTACAAAGGTTCAGCACGCTTATTACCAGTTCACTTTCTGAATATCTTACATGATAAAGATTCTCTCAACCTCAAGGAGTAACCTTGAGAGGTGTCCCTACTCAAGGGAGATTCTAGCATGCAGCCCACTGTTGTTTGGGAGAGCTCAACAGGCTCTTGGCTGTCCACTATTTATAGAGTAAAATGATTGACTTAAGTTTGCATACCAGCAAGACATCTAGGTCCCTGTTACAGGCAGCCCTTGGCTACCATGTTGCCATCCATCCCCCAAAGTCCAGTGTAAGCTGCATGCAGCCATCATGACCCCCACTGGTGGTTATGGCTTAAGCAGGGGGGAGGGAGGAGGGAAGAGGAGGAGGAGTGAGGAGCACACTGTCACAGGGGCACCTGCCACCTTCCCCGCAGGACCCCCAGAAGAAACTCCAGGGCAGGAGATAAGCATACCCACCAAACCCCATGTGGGGCCCCAGTCAAGAGGGCAAGAAACACCTACATGGTTATCTTCTACCTTGGAGTGAGGGCCATGGGATGCTGGCAGCTCACTGTAACTGTCACTGACTCGTTCTTCCTGAGGAAGACAGCACTGTCAACTTGTGGACCCAAAGGAACATTAGAAGGTGAACTTAATAAACAGGAAAAAAAGGGTGGTACTAGATGGCTTTTTATAATAGATTTAACTTTTAATGAGTGTTTTTCTAAATTAGATCATTTGGACTATTTAACTGTTAAAACATTAAACACACTAGCTATCAATTTTTGGCTCCATACGTTTAGCTTGTATCCACAGCAAACTATGTCCATAGTGTTTCAACTCCTACAAACAGCTCAGATACACCAGCTGGTACAGCCTGGACATCGACATCTCCCTGTGAATAAGTGCCAGACACTGCCATGCTCAGCCTACACATGAGAAGTCTAGCCATTTAAAAATGATGTATAGGAAGTTTCAAACAATAAATGGTTCTCTGTTTTCAGGCATATGGCACCTAGCTTATATTCCTATATGCTTCTGCTCACTTTAGTTCTAAGTTCCTTTTACTGACAGTTTTTATAGTCAATGAAAGCACAGCAGCAAAAGAAGCTGAAGTGCAGTAAGAGGAAACTTAGGAAAAGTATGAAAAATTGAAGTACAGTGAATCACTGGGACCAGAGGGTACCCATCTGAGAGTTCTGAAAGAACTAAAATCTAAAATACCAGCATCATGGGTGAACCATGGCTTTTAAAAATGCAGCTCCTTCTGCATATTGTGAAGTCCCTAATGGATTGCTGTCTATAAAAGGGAAGCCAAAGAAGGAAATCCAAATTAAAGGTTGGACAGTTTCTCCACAATTCCCTGGAAACCTAGTGCTTGATTTAAAGAAAAAGAAAGTTTGCTCCTGTTTTCTTTGTGTTCAATTTTTTTACTTTTATTCAGCCAACAGATTTGAGAACAGAAAGTGTGTATCAGTATGTACAAGTGATTTTGTGAAATTAGTTTGCATATGCATTTTACCTCAGTTATTTTTGCTATTGTCAGGTTTATAATTAATATTTTACATCTACTCCTGACTGCTCCTTCTATGTCTAAGGCAACTTGCATGGTACAAATTTTCATTTGTACTCACCTCTAGAATCAAACCAAGAAGGGAATACTGAGCTATAAGACCTGTACATTTGGAGGTCTACCCAAGAAACAAACTCCTGTCCCTGAATATTGAGCAGTGGGAAAAAAGCCATTTATAATGATGAATTATACGAACACAGATTTAAAAGTCAGTAGATGGGTGTAAAACATGTATTGTGAGTATCTGCTGGGTCTAGAATTAGTTTAAGTATTGCATTACCTGGAGGTTGTAGAAGCGTTAACGAGGGTTGTACAACTTTGTAATAAATCTAGACACCTAGCATGTTTCTATGCCTATAGGCTGTGTGAATATACCATCTAGGTTCTCCATGTAACGCCTGAATGCAATTAAGCATCTAAGAAAAGTACCTGGCCACAGCCAGGAAAAAAAAAATGTAAATTTCTTAAATCAGGACAATGGGAAACACGGGGTCAAACATGAAAAATTTAGGGTGAGGTGTAATTTCCTTATATGAGATTGACTTTAAGAATGACACAAATACTTGGCAGCAGCTATGAATACACAGTAGTTTCCTTTTTTTAAAAATGCTGTAAGTGCAAATGCAGCTTTATGAAGTCAGATTTCTTGAAATTTTAACTTAAAAATCTAAATTTGTGCATCTATATTTTGTTGGTAATTGCTTTATTTTTATTTATCTAATAGAGATTAAAAATAATGTTGTAGAACATATGACAAATCCACATTAATTAGACAAGAATAGTTTCTGAAATAAATTATTGCCTTTCTAACATGCCTAATTTCCTTTAAGATATTTGGATACAGGTCACCTGGTGGATATTGGTTATTTGAAGTTTTGTAGTTGTCGTGGGCTGACCACTAAAATGAACTACAGATACTCTCTTTCACCTCTCTTCCCTTCAGAGAAAGGAAAACATCTCCCTTCAGAGGAGACAAGAGAAAATGAGAGAGAGAGAGAGACTTGTGAGCTGAAAAGCAACTGATCTACTTTAACGAAATATTAATAATAAAATAATAATAAAAAAATATAATAATATTTTTTTTAAAAAAAGAAAATAATTACATATATACAATATATGCAACCCGAATTGATCTCCCAGAATGACGATCACATGACCAGCTGGCACTGGGAAAGTCCGGCACTGGACTCGGCGATGGATGGAAGCTGAACTCAGGAAGCGGACCCAGGAACGCATGGATAGGAATTAAAGGCAGACAAACAGACTGGTTCCTCAGACATTGGTCATTGAAGAAAGAGGGCTGACCCTTTGATCCCTCAGCTTTTATACTGAGCATGATGCAGATGGGGTGGAATACCCCATTGGTCAGTTTTGGGTCACAAGTCCTGTCTGCTGCTCCCCACAAGTTCGACCCCTCTATGTTCTTCCACCTCCAACGCTCCAAAGCGGCACATAACAAAGTTAGCTGACCTTGGTTGTTATAGCAATAAGTACAAGCAAGTGCCTCTCTGCATACCATTCCTTGGTATTACCTATAAATAATCAGATGCTATCTGCTAGAAGCCAACACTGTCTGAAGAATATGCCGTTAATTTCAGAGTTAGAAGAGGCTTAACTGCAAAGTAAAATTACTGAACAGGAAATTGGTTTTGTTTTACCTCAAAATAAGACAGTAATGATTTAGAAAAAAAAAAAAAATCAACCAACTCATCTTGTAAGACTATAAAAGGCACCAAAGATAGGAGATAGGAACTTGGAGATGCCACTAAGCCTTTTATAGCTACAGTATTGGAAAAATAATTTTGGTTTTTACATTTTACAGAATTACATAGGATGATTTTTTTTTTTTGGCAAGCAATCAGAGACAAAATTATTTTAAAATGATTTAAAATATATATTAACAAACAGAAAAATTTACATATTCTGAAAATCATGAGTTTAAACAAACATTCATTTTTAACAATTTTTCTTTCCCTTGGCCTGAACCAGTACTTTTCACAATCCCATGACAAGTACATATTCTTTTATGGAACTGAAAGAAGCAGGAAAATGAAAGGGGAAGAAGATTCATTGACTGTCGGGTTAGGCATTTTTCTTATGTGAAACCTACCTTTAGGGTAAATGTGAGGAGAGGACAAAGAAAAGAGAAGGGAAAGGGAAAGAGGAAAGAGAACAGAGGAAAGAGGAAAGAAGAGAGAGAGAGGGAGGAGAGGCAGAGGTGGTAAAGACTGTGAAACTCACAGGTTGTCCCCCTGCAGCCCATGAAGGTCCACGGTGGAGCAGATATCCACCTGCAGCCCATGGAGGACCCCATGCTGGAGCAGGTAGATGCACCCTGTGGAATTCGGACAATGAGTCAGAGTCTCTGTGCTCAAAGAGCAATTAAGACTGGCTTTGCTAGCTCTTGTGCAACCCAGGGGCGTGAAGGCTTGTCTGGCTATCACAGGATATACGGATAACAGAGCTATCTTGTGGAGACAGCATAGCCCTGCTTTTTGTCAGCAGAGACAGTAAAATCAAGATAACAGAGACTTTGTGTGGTTCTTTGTTTCCTTGAGAGGCTACCATGCCCGATAATTGACCTTTGCCTCATTACCTGTGAAATGCATATTAAAGTTGACACCCCTGTATATGCTAATGAAGATTTTAGAGATCATGCTAAACATATATGACTATAGCATTTGTCTCTCCACCCAAATCATACTACACGTCACCTAGGGGTGGGAAACCTTGTAATTTTGGGGATAAAAGGATGGAGAAAATGACTGTTAAATTGGGAGAGAAGAAACTTGATACCTGATGGACCAGTTGACGGGCTGTGTTCTTCCTCCACCCCAGGCAGGGACACCTTTCTGGGTAAGCGCTGCACCTTTCACCCTCTGGTGAATGTTACCTCGGGTTGCTGCACTATCATTATTTTTTGCTAGTAATAATAACCTTAATTAATTAGTGCTATTGTAGTTAGTGAATTTATCAATGTCAATCACGAATATGTTTCTGTCACTCTCAATAAAATAGCTAATTTTGATTATTTGTGAATCTGACTTAGTAAAAGTCCTTTGGTGGGACTCTGATAGTAAATCAGTGAAAGCCCTGGGACTCTAACAGACAAATATCAAAACTACAGTCCTTTTAACACCACACACCTGAAGGAGGCTGTGACCTTGTGGGAAGCCTGCCCTGGAGCGCGGTCCTGGCAGGACCTGTGACCCTGAGGGGAGAAGCCCATGTCGGAGCAGGTTTTCTGGCAGGACTTGTCACCCCATAGGGAACCCACACTGGAGCAGTCTGTTCCTGAAGGACTGCATCCCATGGAAGGGACCCACGCTGGAGCAGTTCATGAACTGCAGCCTGTGGGAAGGATCCACATTGAAGAAGTTCATGAATGCCTGTCACCCATGGGTGGGACCCCAAGCTGGACTAGGGGAAGAAAGTGAGGAGGAAAGAGAGGTGGAGACAATGTGATGAAATGACTACAACCCTCATGCCCCTGGGACCACTGTGCTGCTCATGGAGAAATCATGAGTGAAGTTGAGCCCGAGAAGAAGGGATGGGTGAAAGACAGGTTTTTTAAGATTTTGGTTTTATTTCTCATTATCCTACTCTTGATTTGATTGTTAATAAATTAATTTTCCCGAATCAAGTCCATTTTGACTGTGATTGTAATTGCTGAGTGATATCTCTATCCTTATCCCATGACCTTTGTTATATTTTCTCCACCCTGTCCTGCCAAGGAGCGGGAGTGATAGGGAAGCTTGGTGGACACCTGACATCCAGCCGAGGTCAACCCACCTTATCATTCATGTCATTTTTTCTTACAGGTTATAGTCAGAGAATAGTGAACAGGAAAACAGAATATAGTCTGCAATGAAATGAAACACATTGTAAGGAATGACAACCATAACTTGTTCTATACTATTGTCTACTTAATAAAGACTTATTAATAAACTCCTTCATCACAGGCTTCAGCTTCTCCACCTTCAATATTGATCCCAAAAATCAATTAAAAAATACATCCTTGTATGAAGGCAAGGGAATTTGGATCTATATGTAGTTTCACAATTAGTCACTGAATGATGGGATTTTGAATTTTTCAGGTGAAGCACATGATTAAAAACAGCATGTGCTTGGGAGGGGTCATACAACTAATGTAATATAACAGTTGCAGTGTGCCTATCCCCCTACTGACCCAGAAAGGAAGGTTAAAAAAAATATTTCAGACAAATCTGTTTATTGTGGCAAGGCCAGAAACCTTAAAAAAGCACTTGAGAACATCGTAGCTAAAAAGTTCTGAACCTCAAGAGGTTCATACATTATTTTTTTTAAATGAGTATTACTGTTTACCTCATCAAAATGAGAAGATAGTTGGACATGTTGGGGAATTTTTATGGTACCCCTCGAGATGAATTAAAAACACGTTTGCACTAAAATATTTAAAACTAAATACATTAATGAACAATGCATTGAACAGTTCTACCACCATACAGATTGTTCTACAGGCAATCTGCAAAGATGCGTTATGATTTGTTTCCTTATATACACCAGCACCAATCCTGTGAGCTTTGGCACAGGCATCTCAGCGTGGCCTTGGGTCTATCCCCCAGCCCAGATCTGCTGATGTAGCCCAAGTGCTCCCATTTCAGGCTTGCTACTAGACTATGCTGTGTCTGTTTCTTATCTCATCATCAGCGGAAACTTCACTCCCCTTCAGGGAGCCATTCTGTCTCTAACATTCTTGCTGCTAGCCTGTTCAACCCCTTCTGCAGTTGAGCCTTCCTGTCCTCCATGCCAGATCATTTGTCAGTCACAAATTACTACTGCTGAGTAGTTACCAGTTGAATTTCCCCTTCAGAAATCTGTAGAAAGACTACACAAAAGGTTGTTCAAGAAACATTAAAAAAAAAACCCTTTGAGAAAATAGCAAATCAGACATCAATTAAACACATGACAACCTCAGAATTGATGCAGTTCTTTGTATTACAGGAATAAAAGGATTTTTTACCTGTTGTCTGAAGTACTACCTCTTTTCAAGGTCGTACTTTAAAAAAAGATGAAATTTGAAATAAAAAAATAAAAATATCTATATTTGAGTGTAGTTATTGCAACTAACAGCTGCAAAAACACAGGGGAAATGCTGTCATGAGTTTTGAAAAATAGCTAAGTTCTTTTGCATTTGATGATTTTTGCAGTCATGCAAAGCTAAATAATGAGATTAATAAATTAGTGAATAGCATGAAAACTGGTTGAGTTAGGGATTGCTCTGAACATAGAGATAAATGGAATGCTGCGGCTAACAGTATTTGCTTACATATGCTTACAGTCTTTATCATACGAACTGCACTTGTTTAGTTAGCATAGATGGAGTCTAAGACTGTAACTGAACTAACTCTTTTCATGTTGCCCCTGACTACCTATTTTTCATTAGCAAAACAGTATCATTTATTATAAATGATTTTTTTCTGAACTAATGCAGAAAGATAATCACTAAATCTAACATTTCAGAAAAGAAGCTAGTCTCTTGAAATACTATAGATGAATTATGCCTAGTTTACAGCCTAGGTACAAATCAGTATATTCCTCTATATTTCCCCAGACACACATTTAGTCATTTTTATTTCTGTTTAAAACATTCCAACCAGAGACCAGATTTTCAATACCCACTAAATTCTTCTAAGAAGGTTACTGTAAAATGAGTTATATTTGGTTCTTCATTTAAGTTTGTAAATAGAAGTTTGGCTTCCTGAAAATCTAGCTTTTACTTTAATATGTTTCAGAAAAAGAACAAAGGAATAATGTTCTACACCTTTGAGTTGCTGGTTTAAAAAAGGATATATTTATGTCTGGTTTTGAAAAACCTCATACTGTGATGTTGGAAAAAGCACTGTGGACCTCTTGAAAAGCAGCACACATCTGAGATTACTGTAGGTCAATAGCACCATTTGGATCCCATCAAAATTAAACTATAGATGTTTTAAATACTGGCACTTTTTCATCAATAATATTTTAATGGTCAGACACTGCTGAGGCGTTTTGATGCTAGAGGGTGAAAAAGTCTATTTTGAAATACTAGCCATGTCATGTTGAAAAGCCTCCCCCAGGACCTTATACATGTTCAGACACTAGGGGACTTTATAAGAGATGTGTTGAATTAAGCCTGGTTAACTCAGATGAAAGAACTGCTCTCTTGAACAGGATGAACACAATTTGTGGTACCAGATTTCCCTCATATACCCTAGCGCTCCACTGATTTAAAGAAGATGTTAAATTAAAGCAATGTCACAGCAGCAGGGAGAGGATTCCAGCAGAGATAGCATTAAAATTAACTTTTTCTTATACCAAAAGCTGTTGCGTAAGAGACTGAGGGGACGGCGTGAAATGAGGATGAGGTTTAGTTCCATGACATAAGCAATATCTCTGAAACTTATGCAGATAATAATAATGTTGCAGTAAAGAGTTATTTTTTATTAAATATTACCTAATTTGGTGAGACCAATGATAGCTACCTTCTGTCTCAATAAAAAGGGAACAACTTCTCCTTTCCTATTTGACCCTCACTGAATGTGTGTCTTTAAATACTCAGTTGGGAGGAATTCCGTGGGAAGCTTCCATGGAGGATAAAGGAGCTATCAAGTGCTGGGAGTTTTTCAAGAATGCTCTCCTGGAAGCACAAAAACAGTTCATGCCCTTTAAAGGTAAGCGAAGTAGGTGGAGCAAGGGACCCCCTTGGCTTAACTATGAGTTTCTGACTCTACTAAAAACCAAAAGAGAAGCATACCAGAGATGGAAAAGCAGACAAATACCTGTTGAGAACTACAAGGGCATTGCCAGGGTGTGCAGAGATGCAGTTAGAAAAGCAAAAGCTCAGCTTGAGTTGAAAATGGCCAGAGATGTCAAAAACTACAGGAAAGTGTTCTTCAGGTACGTAAACAACAAGCAGAAAGAGAAGGAAAATATTGGCCCGCTGTTAAACAGGAGAGGTGAATTAGTCACCAACAATGCTGAAAAGGCAGAGGTTCAAAAAAATTTCTTCAACACCTCTATAATTACCAGCACTGTTGGGCCCAAGGCCTTGGCAACAAAAATCCAGGTTGATGCAAACACAAACCCACCATCAGGGAACGAAGAGTTCGTATGCGAACTATTAGAGACTTGACCCCTATAAATCAATGGGCCCTGACGTTAACCACCTGAGGGTGTTAAGAAAGCTGGCTGACATTGTTGCAAGGCCACTCTCCATAATCTTTGACAAGTCATGGAGTTTGGGGGACATACCAGAAGACTAGAAGAAGGCTAATGTCACTCCCATCTATGAGAAGGACTTAAAGGAGGATCCAGGAAATTATAGACCCATAAATCTTACTTCAGTCCCTGGGAAAGTTATGGAACAAATCCTCCATGGGGGCTATCACAAGTCAAATGAAGCATGTGATTGGGAAAAGCCAGCATGGATTCACCAACACCAAATCACGCTTGACAAACCTGATTGCCTTCTATGACCAAGTAACCTGCTCGGTTGATGTGGGGTGAGCAGTGGACGTTGTCTACCTGGATTTCTTCAAGGCTTTCAACATGGGTCCCCACAGCCTCCTCGGAGAGAAACTGATGCATTACAGTCTAGGTAAGTGGTCTGTGCAGTGGGTGGGGAACTGGTTTACAGGCTACACCCAGAAGGTGGTGGCAAACAGTTCCTTTTCAAACTGGCAACCTGTCACAAGTGGGGTCGCTCACAGATTGATATTGGGCCCAACACTCTTTAATATTTTCATAAGTCATCTGGATGATGGGATCATCAGTTTGCTGATGACACCAAACTGAGTGGTGAAGTGAACACTTTGAAAGGGAGAGCCACCCTGCAGGAAGACCTGGATGGGCTGTAAAACTGGTCTAACAAGAACCTTATAAAGTTCAACAAGGAAAAGTGTAAGGTCTTGTACCTCGGAAAACATAATCCAGGAGTGCAGCACAGCCTGGGATCTGCCCAGATGGGGAGCAGCTCTGTGGAATGGTGCCTGGGGGTCTGGTGGACAACAAACTCCATGTGAGTGAACAGTGTGCTGCAGTTGGCAAAGAAAGGCAACAGGATGCTGGGTTGCATCAACAAGGGCAGCACCAGCAGAGATAAAGAAGTCATTATCACACTTTTCTCAGCACTTGTCAGGCCACACCTGGAACAATGCTTTCAGTTTTGATCCCCACTACACAAAAAAGATGTGGACAGGCTGGAAAGGGTCCAGAGAAGATGATCAAAGGACTGGGAAGCCTGCCATTTGAAGAATGGCTTGGGTTTGTTGGGTTTGTTCAGCCTTGAGAAAAGAAGGCTTAGGGGAGACCTTATCACCATGTTTCAGTATTTAAAGGGTGTCTGCAAAGAAGACTGAGATTCCCTTTTTACAAGGAGTCACGTGGAAAAGATGAAGGGTAATGGGTACAAGTTATTCCTGGGGAGATTCTGATTGGACACAAGAGGAAAATTTTTCGCAATGAGAAAAATCAGCCATTGGAATAATCTCCCCAGGGAAGTGGTGGATTCCCCAACATGGGACACTTTTAAGATTCAGATGGACAGAGCGCTGGGCCACCTTGTCTAGACTGTGTTTTTGCCAAGAAAGTTTGGACCAGATGATTCTTGGGGTCCTTTCTAACCTGGTATTCTATGAAATGTGTGGTCTCTAAATAATCTGCTTTCCTGGACTAGGAAGAGTGAATGGAGTTGATAGAATTCTACTTGGCCTACTAACCTTCCAAATCTCATTAAATCTAAGTGCATTAAGAAAGGGAAAGACAGAGAGACAACTTCCCATTGTGAAAGAAAGAAAAAAACACTTCTGAATCAAATATTTCCTCAGTATTCAGAATTCCACAAAATTAGGAAATAGGGAGGGTTTAATCTGTACAAATGCAATTTATAAAAAGGTGGGATCTCTCGGCTGTTGGAAAAAATATTTTTAAACTTTTTAAAAGGAATTTAACTCATATCCTCTGCATTTAGAATTTTCATTAAAATATGCACATTAATGTGGCAAAGTTATTAAAGCTATAAATCTTCTACATGGTAAAGATAATTTTAATAGAATACAGGGATTGTAATATCTGATATTATTCATGCAACCAGAAAAATATATCACTTTCAGTGAATTCTAATGCGTAACAATTGAAATTTTGAAATATATGTTTGCAAATCTGAATGGAAAATGTTATTTAAAGAATCCTTTTTTCCAGTGTCATATGAGTATCAATATTAAAAAAGAGTAACAATAATAATTAAAATAATAAAATAATAAAATAGTAATAAAATAAATACATAGAAATCCTGACATTCAAGTATTACTATCCTCTTTCAGGATGAAATAATTTCACATGGAACAGTTTCCAAAACAAGATTTAGATAACCAAGCTGAAATTTGAGATTTTTACACGTGTCTATTCAAAACCGTAATTTGTAATGTTTCTATTCAGAATTGTCCTTGCTCCAGGAGCACATAAATTCTTTAAGTGACAGTAAACTTCATTTGGTTTATTTGCAAATATAGATGCAACCATGAGGACAATCTTAAAGATTAACTACCTGCTCTAAATATTTTAATAAGTTACATTATATAGACAGATGTTTACCATTACTTCAGAATATTAAGTGTTGGGGTTTTTTTTTAAGACAGCAGACAAGCAGTGAGAATGTCTTGAGAAAATTAATGGAAACTGGCAATGTTGTAACCTATATGCGGCTCCTTGCATCACTAGAAATCTTTCATATTTCACTGAAGATATTTATTTTCTGGAGGAAAAAGTGTTTGACATGGAAAAAATGGATCACGTGTACACCTTACAATGGTCTGTGATCTTACTGCTGTATCCACACAGAACTGGCACAGTGTGCAGAGGATTTCAGTTGTTGCCATAGTAACTGTGGATGGGAAAAATCAAAAAAAGACAGGAAGAAATCTTAAAAATCCGAACTCTTCTCTTAGAGCTCAAAATAGTGTTTAATTTATATGTGAAGTGAGTAAAAATGTATGAATAAATATTCTCTTTAAATTCTCAGCCCATTTATTCCTTACAAGAATAAACTTTCACTCAAAAAAGCCATGCCGTAATGTAGCTAACAATTTGCAAACTTCACAACCTGTATATTTGCACTACACTTGAATAATCTATACATATAAACTTCCTCATTCAAAGATCTGTGCATCAACATGACTAGGATTTTCTGACAACAGAAAAAACTAAAGAGTTACTAAATAATCTTAAAGCAGCTTCAATCACAGCATTAGGAAATTTAAAAAAAAAATCTTATATCTCAAGGTAACACAACAAAAAAACTTCATGGACTGACAACTTCTGATTAACATTTTAGCCAATTGACGGAATTCTTCAGAAGTAGTATGTGTGTGAATTATGCTCATTAGTGGAAAATGTTAAAAAATTAATTTTACTGAGGTAGGTTGATAGCAGAAAATAAACTTATAGGCCTGGAATTTTTCCCATTTCTTTTTAACTTTAATTTTTGAGCCTTTCTGAACTGTACTTCTTACTTTTAAAATGAACTTATGTTCCTAAACAAATCACAATTTTTGCAACATAAACCTATGTTAAAGCTTGGAGTTATGAAGTGTCATGAAGGAATCTATAGCAGACAGCTTAAAGGTTTGGTAGAAGAGTGATCTACACAATGAACTCTTCCTTTGCTTTCAATGTTGCTGCTAAATTCAAAAGCGCAACACTATTTGTTATATTAAGATAATACCGTATTTCACCAAATACAGTGCTAAAAGTGGTTTGAACTATTATTATCAAATCAAGTCTGTGTTTACTGCATAACACACTATTAATGCGTTAGTCTCATATAAGTCTTAGTATCTGAAACCTTTCTATACAAATAATATTTTCATTCAGTCTCTACAAAATATGCATTCATTAGGAAGAAATATTTTGTATTCCCTTTCTCAACAGGATGGAGATTCTTCAATAAGAAATATCTTTGATCTGTTGTTGAAATTCTCAAATTAAAATGTGTGAGAATCACTCAAAATGCAAAATCACTCTCGTACCCTAGATTAGAAGTATAATTTGGGTTATGCATGATTTCATTTTACTGTTTTCAAGACACCGTAAGAATGTCGTTATTTCTTTCTTTCTTTTGGGAATTAGAGAAAGGTTTTATGATAACAAACAGACATTAAAACTTCAGAGAATTTTTATAGCAATATCTATGACATAGACATGAGTGGTAATATACTCCAGCATTAACACTTCTGCCTGTATGTGAAGATAAAGAATTTTTCACATTAATTCCGTATAATAAAAAAATCCTTAATATTTAATACTTTATGGTAGTTATAAATATGTTAAGTCCTTCAGCAGCAACATGGGAATACTTTAAAAATGGACTTGATGAACAATAGGAGATGAGAAAGAAGGAAAAGATAAGAAGGACACAGACTATATAAATGAGATTAACTATTGTTTAGCGTGAATATTATGCACAAAGTTGTGGAGGATTAAAAAGCCCATACAGAGCAGAAATTCCACACAGCACCTCTGCTGAAAATGTATATAAAGTTAAATAATGATGAATCGGGATGAGGAGGATATGTCAGTCACTCAATCATTCCCTAGGCCTACATACAATAGTCCTGTGACCATGACAGCTACTGCCAAAACTGTTAAACAGCTGAGCTATTTGTATCATCTTTCCTTACAGGGAAAGATTAAAAAAAAAAAAAAAAAAGGACGGTGACCGATGCAACAGCAACATTGAAGAAGACATTAAAAGAAAATCAGACAGCTAAAATGAGTAGATGAAGAAAAAAGAAATCAAAAGCGTTAACATGAATAAGGGAATAAGGCAGGGGGGAAAATTGCCTGAGGGAGAGATAGTACAAGGTGATGGTGGTGGTGACTAATGGTCATCTGTCTTTATCTGAGGCGCCTAAAATGTATGAAGGAGTCTTATGGCAGTGAGACTATGTAGCAGTCACTATATACAAGTTTTCTGCTGGCAGGAGCAGGTCAGGTGTCTCTCAGGGGGCTGGAGCAGCCTTTACTGGTTGGAACCAGCTGGAGCTGGTTGAAGCCGGTCAGAGATGGTTTTTCCTCCCCAGTCACACCCAACCGTCGCTCCAATGAGGTGGGGGCAACAACAGCCCTTTGTGTCACTGGGCCGGGGGCATTTGCCACCTCCCCTGAGCTGGTAGGGGAGGCAGGGAAGAAAACATAAAAACATATCTGAGTGGACCCAAAGATCAAGGAAGGAAGAAACTCCCACCACGAACATCATTGTTCACTCAGTGAAAGACTTGGGGCAGTGGTGACCCTGATACAAATGCCCTTCTCTGTGGGGAAGGCAGACACTGTGGCCCATAGAGCCTGAACAAGCATAAAAAGGGTGAGAGTAACTCGAGAGTAAAAGGATGGACACCAAGAGATCTTTCTATAACAGTATTGTTAATGAGACTCTATTGTAATAACACAATAGTTTGGACTATGAAAGTTCAGTACTGTTATAGCTGGACAAGTAATGACTCTATAGTGTATTTGTATTCGATTGTTAAGATCTTTATTAAACTAACAATAATTCTTACCTTTATGCATGTGATGTCTTCCTTTTTGCCCATAACAGAATATTGAGCGTGATAGTGACTCTCAAATACAGATCAGTGAACAAATACAACAAATGAAAAAAAAAGTTAAAATACCTCTTGTTGTTACATCTGACAGGGCTCCTTACAAAATGGTAATGACTCCATTGTTAATTTGAGGTTTCACCAGCCAGAGATGGCCTTTGAACTTATGTCTTGGGATGAAAATATATATTTGTTTATCTATATGCAGATATATATATACAGATATATATGTACATACATTTTTGTATGTGTGGCTGAATAATTTATACATGGTTTGCTTTATGTATCCATGTCTCTCTCTTTCCTTAAGTGCCTCTGTGACGTTCAAAGGAATTCAAACATAGCTAGAAAACAGGCATGTGTCTGAAAACGAAGGAAGCACATTTGAAAGACAGGAAGCTCCACAGAAGTCTAAAAGTGTCTTCCTAGTAAACAGTTAAATATACATGCTAGAGATAAGGAATCTCTTCTATTCCATGGATCAGGTAGATCAGGCAAAAAAAAAATACAGAAAGCTAAAGTGGGTATTTTATTTTTTTTATTTTTTTAATGAACTTATTAAAAAACCTAAGAAACGAGACTATCTAAACAGACCAATTTACTATCTTCCCATTGCAGTAAGGAAATAATCTTTTGCTAATAATTTATAAAAATTTGATCCAAAATTATATGATGTTTGAGGAAGGATTTAACTTGCTTAAAATTCAGGGACAGGATTCAGTACGAGATTAATGTCCTAAAATGTGAGTATCTACCTGACTGATGGATCCCAAGGACTTTTCTTCTATGTTTCAAATAGCTTTTTACACAAGAATTTTTAGTCATCTTTCACCATCCTACCCTTTCCCCCCACCAAGGATGTCGTACTTACATTCAGAATCACAGGATGGTTGAGGTTGGAAGGGAAATCTTGAGATGACCCAGTCCAAGGCCCCTGGTCAAGCAGGGTCACCTACAGAAGGTTGCACAGGACTGGGTCCAGTTGGGTATTGAGTATCTCCAAGGACTGAGGTTCTACTGCTTCTCTAGGTAACCTGTTCTTGTGTCTGACCACCCTCTCAGTAAGAAAGTTTTTCTTGTATTTAGATGGTATTTCAAGTGTTTTAATTTGTGCCCATTGTCTCTTGTCCTGTCACAGCGCACTACTGAGAAAAGTCTGTCTCCCTTATCTTTTTTCCCTCCCATCAGGCATTTATACACATTGAGAAGATCACTCTGAGCCTTCTCTTCTCCAGGCTGAAGAGAGAGTCTTTACAGATGAAGCCAAAAAGATTCACAGATGAACAGTCCAGCAGGAAGCCAATAAAGAAAGAGAGGTGCTGTCTTCATTTGAACTGGTAATCAATTTATGTTTCGATACATATGAATGAAAGATTTCAGCTCTCCATAGAGCTTCTGCTCACTGTAAATGTGGCACTCATTATGTCTTTTACTGATAAGGATTCGGAGAGCTTTTCTTATGGAAAGGCAGATGCACTCTCATGGCTGTAGGAAAAGATCAGATGTGTATTTTTAAATGGCCTTAAATTAACATATACAAACATTGCTCTTTTCCAAAATATCTGAATTGTAGAATGTTTTGGGGTTTGTTTATTGAAGAACTTTCATGTATTTAATTTATTAATCCTTGGAATATGATAATTTTCTGAATATTACAGGTACACATTTGATCCATTTCTTTACGAGCCAGAGGCTTACTGAAGTGAGTTAAGACTACTAGTTAATGAAGTACTTCTCATTGTGAATAAAGACAGTAGAGTTATGTCCTTAATGATTTTAAAAAACTTGAAGACTCTTAATTAATTAAAAAGGTCAGTACTATTTTCATACAAGGTTCATTTACTGCACTATTTATGGACTTTGAACTGATTGATGGGCTATATCAGACAATTATATAACACTCTTTCATAAACTAATAAAAATCAGGCCTTAAAAAAAGTTTATTTTATTTTTGCTCCATATCCTTACAGAAAGATCTGTTCCAGAGTTTCACTGATCTGATGGACATAAAACTTATTCCATATGTATTCATTTACCAGCTTATAGATGGTCCTTCTTGTGCCAGTCCTCTCTTTTATCCCTATTCTTACTCTGCTGTTTAGACTGCCTGTGGAGAACTTTTTGAATATATTTTCTTACAGAGCATTTTCCTTGCATAAGAAATATTCTTTGTCTGCACAAATTAAATTTAAATTCAATTTTTGTTGAACACTAGATTCAAGAACTGAACATGATATGCCATTTGAAGTCCCATCAGTGGCATTAACACTTCCCTAAATCTATTGTAATGTATCTTCTGACGCATTTGAGCACTGCTTTTTCTTTTCATATCAGGAACTGTATCATACTCTTGATTCTGTGCTTAAGATACTTCTATATCTTTCTTCTCAAATGATAGCCACTTTTATTGCAGAAATCATCATTATTTGATCTTAAATGCCACAACATCTCAATTTATTTTACAAAGCTTTTATCATTTCAAAATATGAGGTTTTACGTGGGTAATAGCCCAGTCTTTTTTTGTTATGACAGTACTTGGATAGTTTATATTATTGGCAAACTACATCATTCACACTTCTGTTCATTGGTTTTTACAAATATTTTATGACCTCCACATTTTTTTTGTATATATTAACAACTTATGAAAGCAGATTTAAGTCTTTTACGTCATAGGTTTCTTGCTGACAGGCTGCTGTAAATGCAGGTATCTTTAACAGAGCTAACTTGTATGCACATGAAAGCTCAGTCTATTCCCCTCTGAGGACAAAAGAGTCCAACAAAATTCACTAAGTCTGAGAATAAACTCTTGTTTAGTTTGGTCCCTAAGGTTTCTTCAGCCTTTTAGGTAGCCTTAGTGTTTTTTTCTTCACTATTTTGCTAGTATCTTTCTGAAAGTATAGTATATAAATCAGACTACATCATTCTAGTGCAATTCCATTTCAACAACTGATCTGCAGGAAAATATATACTTTATCTCTCTGAGCCTCTTACTTGAATAGTCCACGTCATGTCAGAATTTTTTGTTACTCTTTCAAATTAATCATATATTTGTTGGGTTTTGTTTTTGGGTTTTTTTCTGTTCCACAAGTATTTCATGTGTGTTACAATATCTTGTCTTTGTTGTACTCCTGGACTAAAAGCATTCAGATCATTTTTTAATATGTTGATCTAATATCCACCACAGTACACTGTCCTTTGATGAACTTCAGAATGTATTGTCTATGGTATTGATTTAAAGAGGATCAGCATCCCAAAGCATTGTTCAGATAAGTGATGCGTGGACTACACCTGTCCCTCTCTAACTGACAAAAATAATTTGATATATGCTGTAGAACAGAGGAGAAATAGATGAATTCTGTTATTTAACTGTTGTCAACTTCACAATTTCGTAAATGAGGCCTGAACTGTATCTACCTAGCTCTGACAGACTACATCATTCAGATATGCAAAGGAAAAAAAGAAAAAGTAGCACAGATTTGCTGCTAAATTTCCATCCTTGTAACTTATTCCAGGTGAAAGCTAGGAGGTGATAGTAACTCGGGTTATTTATGGTTAGATATGGAGAAAGGCCAAGAGATTGGCCTAGGTAATTAGCAAGGTTTTTGGCATCTTATACTAACACTTTAAAAGTTAGAAAATAATAAATAATGAAACTATTATCCCCTGAGGGAGACCTCTCTAGAGGGATCTCTGACTCCGTGTAGATATTTGAAGCCAAGCTAGAACAGCTGTGACTAGGGACCAGGCTGCTAACCAGTGTGAGTGTTGTACTGTCCTGTTAAGATCCTTCTGAAAAACAACCTTGTCCTCAAATGTATCAACCACTTGCCTCAATTTGGTGTAATTCATGAAGTCGCTGAGGGTACCTTCCATCCCATTGTCCAGATTGATAACAAACAGTACTGGCACCAGTAATAATCCCTGAGGGAATGTAATCAGCTACCAGTAATCTGCCACCAGTCAGACTTTGTACAATCGGTCACAACCCTTTGACCCTGATGGTTCCAGTGAGTTTTCATTTTTTCTCTTACTAAATACTTGTCCACTCTGTATTTCCCTCATTTGGTTATAAGGATATTATAGGAAAATCTTTCAAAGGCCTTTCTTCGAGCCATCCACTTCTCTCCCCTCATCCACAAGGTGAGCCATCTCATCACAGAAGTCAATCAAGTTATTTAATTATGATTTACGCATGGTACATTTATCCTGGGTATTCCCAACCACTTTGTTATTCCTCCCATGCTTTGAAACTGCTTCCAGGAGGTTTTGCTCTGTAATTCAGACTGCATTGATAAATATCTCAAAACAATTCCTGAGCTGTTACTAGATGTATCTAAATGCATAAATCTGAAAAAAAAAAAAAGTAGCCAAAGCTACTCAAAGCTAAAGATTTAGCCCACTACTTTTTTCTGAAAGAGATTGAAGAGAGAGAAAGAATAGCACAGCTTGTCTGAAGTGATGCTGAAGTTCAGAGTAGGATAGATTAAAGCTGGCCATATTTTGAGTAGAGTAATATCCTAGGTAGAAGGTTTTTTACTCTTTTAGTTAGATTTTACACTGGGATCAGAAAATATGTTATCATGCTGTATTTCTTCAGTATATACAATGTATATTGATTTTTATTTCCCAAACTTTATTCATTTGAATCTTGGATTTGCTAAACTTCAAGATGTGTCACAATGCCAGCCTTTTCTTGAAGTCAGGCAGTGGAAGAGGTGGCTGAGTTGTGTCAGGACTATTTCATGTTATCAAAGTTCTTATTTAAGTCTCTTAATTGTAGGTTTTCAGATGGCTTTCAGTAGATTGTTAAGTGATGTCTTATATGACTTCCGTTACTTTTATTTTTTATTACCGAGAAGACAAAAGAGTGTGCTGCAATTGTTTATAATGTGCTTATTATCATGCGTTTTCACTAATATATTAGATAAATGTAACAGTATTTAGAGTGGAACAGGTAAGTGCTTAGTTGTTATGTAAGTTCATTCCATAGTTCTCAACCATTCCCTCCCCAATAAATATCAATGTGCCTGGGATTAGATTCTTCGCTTAACAGACAGAAGATAGAATTAATCTGTTACCTCGCATGCCTAGCCTTCTTCATTTAAAAGGTTTGAAATGACTGAGTAAAGGGGTTTTTTTTTATTATCTTTTATAAAAGATTAATAACACTTCCATGATTCAGTGATATCGTTGAAATATTACTTTGTTAAATTTTAAAATTTAAACTATGTTTTGACATTTGGAAGATGCTTAAGGCTATGAATAACTTGCTGTACTAAACAGAAAATATGCTGTGCTATGCTTTGCTATGCTGTGCTTTACTGTGCATGTATAAAACAACTGTTTTGCTTGGTTTCTTTTGTCCTAACTGCAATTCTGAAACTTTATTTCCCCCATTTAACACCTGTAAAGGCTAGAAGAGTTAACACACCCCACTGATCATGACTTAGACTAAGACTGGTTGATTTGTATGTACATCAGTTACTATAATTAATCCTTTATTAATGGATGTTGAAATTCCTGGAATTTTAGAGGTCCATTGATTACATTGTTTTTTATCATGTTAATGAAGATCAAAGTTCTCAAGTACTGTTCGTGCAATTGTGATACAAATGTTAGTTAAGTATTTGAATATGTGATTAGTCAGTCTTTATAGCTTATGTATAATCAGGAGCTACATATCTGGAATTTGACAAGATAATTACAGGAAAAATTAAAATTTTTATTCTTTATTGTTTTATTGAGAAAAAAAAAATCATTAAGAAAGGACTGCTCTGTTCTATAGACATTGTTGTCAGAAGGATATCCAAAGACCAAAATTTAAAGTTCAATTTATTTCAAAAACAAAATTTGCCATCTTTGCAAGTGACATTTCATCTTTTGATCCTATGAAGAGCTCTCTCTAATAACACAAAATTATTTTAGTGATTATTGCTCAGTAGTTCTAATAGAACTTTTCTAGTGGTGAACAACTAGAATGCAAGGCAAAAGTTTTTTTTAAAAACAAGTCTGTATCTGGAATGTCAAAACCACAGAACTACATGCACTTCAGATTAGAGGATGAACTGAAGGCCTCTCTCCTGCATGGACTTAGGGAAGCAATCACTTTTATGCCTAAAGACATTTAGGACTCTAAATCCAATTAAACATCACTGAACAAAGACAGAAATTAATCAAGGCTGAGAACTGGTTTCTCAACTATGTCACCTGAGCAGAAGAGTAATTTTAGGTTGTGAACCCCATTTCCTCAACTATCATCTTGAGATATGTTTTTGAATTTACGCAGAAGATGATGTTTCAGACTCTAGTGCAGTCCTTTAATTCATTTAGGGAATGTCCTGTCTCTTGTGTGCTTCAGTCCAGGAGGCTTGCTATCCATTATCTATTCTACAAGGGATTTAGGTTCCTGATTTGATTTTGTCACTGGCCTGGGTATCATACCATAAAAGTCTACTTAGCCTTACATTCTCTTGTTTGAATATTTATTCTCTTCAACTACTTCAACTAGTAACTTCTTTTAAACTGCATTTCAATATTTTCTTTCTTGCCTACTCTTTTTCCAAACCTATGAAACTTGTGTCTTGCCTTCACAGTGGTTCTGCGCTAAATGGAGATGTAAGCAAAACCCCTATGATGTAAGATGCTCTGCAGACTTCCTGCTTATGAATTAGGAAGCTGTTGGTTAAACCTTGAGCCAAGAGGTTTAACTCAGTACATACAGTTCTTTCTCTTTTTTATATAAAGGTTGTACTGT
This sequence comes from Chroicocephalus ridibundus, assembly GCF_963924245.1. Classification (NCBI taxonomy): domain Eukaryota; kingdom Metazoa; phylum Chordata; class Aves; order Charadriiformes; family Laridae; genus Chroicocephalus; species Chroicocephalus ridibundus. The sequence goes on from NC_086284.1 coordinate 55,024,408, forward strand.
ACTAGGAATCCTTCGTGTTTTTTACTGAGGTCAATGAATCACAAAAAACATATGGTTGCACAGACTAGGCAATGTTTATGAGTTTTCATGGGGCATAAGTTCTAGGACATATGTTTCCTGGAGTCTCAATAATTCTATATGCCAGCATATTTAGAATTATTTTTCCATTCCTAAATTTTGATGAACACTGAATGACCTGGCTGAGTATCAGTTTCAAAAAGGATAGGGAATAGGGTGCACACTCATGTACGTGTGAAGAACTGAACGTCTGCCAATTTAGATTGTGAGAAATCACAGCTCATTCAGAAAGTTTACATCTAAACAGAATTAGACATGAGATATTGACATTGATTCTGCCCCTCTACTCCGCTCTGATGAGACCCCTCCCGGAGTTCTGCATCCAGCTCTGGGGTCCCCAGCATAAGAAGGACATGGACCTGTTGGAGCAAGTCCAGAGGAGGGCCACAAAGATGGTCGGAGGGATGGAGCACCTCTCCTATGAAGACAGGCTGAGAGAGTTGGGGTTGTTCAGCCTGGAGAAGAGAAGGCTCCAGGGAGACCTTACAGCCGCCTTCCGATACCTAAAGGGGGCCTACAGGAGAGATGGAGTGGGACTCTTTATCAGTGACTGTATTAATTGGATGAGGGGGTAACAACTTTAAACTGAAAGAGGGTAGATTTAGATTCGATATAAGGAAGAACTTCTTTACTGTGAGGGTGGTGAGAGACTTGAACAGGTTGCTCGAGGAAGCTGTAGAAGCCCCATCCCCGGAAGTGTTCAAAGCTAGGTTTGATGTGGCTTTGAGCAACCTAGTCTAGTGGGAGGTCTCCCTGCCCATGGCAGGGGTTTGGAACCAGGTGATCTTTTAGGTTGCTTCCAACTGTAACCATTCTATGATTCTATGATATACACACAGCTCGGCAAATCCAGGAGATCTACAAATGGTGTTCTGTAGCACAGTTGAAAATGTCTAGGCATGTTTTTGCCTGAAAACTTTTGTAGCTTGATCAATTCAGTCCTACCTAGGATTGCCAAATAAGAGGTTTCTCCATTTACTAACCTCTAATTTTTGCATAAATAGCATTTTAGTTTCTCACAGAATCTCGAACCTGGCTCCCAGAGTTTTGCAGATCTCCCCCTCCTCCTCTGGTAATGTTATAAGGGATTTTTTGTGCTACATGTAAGGCATTGACAAAATACTTAACCCAAAAGACACAAAAGACTCCTGGATTTAGCTATTTAATGTTACATGTGCCTGCTTTTCATAGGAAAACCACACCATTTTTTTTTTCCAATTCAATTTATGAATAAGGAAAATAAATTATTTCCTTACATTGCCAAACAAAAGAGTTTAAGCAAAGTCTTTTACTACCTCTACCAAAATGCTGAGGTTTTGTAGAATTTTACTACCCATTCAAATATTAAAGTCTCTACAATAAAAAGAAATAGAAACTAACAGAATGAGGTAAAGTATATGTCTATATCAATTTTATTTGATATAACAACTGAAACTAACAATCTTGAACCTTGCCATCTCATTAAACAAACCAGTTCATTAAACATACCAGTGCTAGATTAGAATTTTACAAATTATATTTCTTATGCTTTTGTGAGAGTTATAGAAATGTAAAGAGAGTTTAAAGAGATTGTAGACACACTTGGGGAATGTCTCCAGGGAAAGTTATCCTAAGGAGAAAGGCTGCTTTATGCTTCAGTTAAGTCTATCCTCTATTATACAAGAACATTTCCTATTCTCTGCGGTCCTGTGTTGAGAATATGCTCGTGAAATTAAAAAAAAACAAGTTTCGTGTATGGCTGAGGTAGAAAATATCATACACATTCCTGTACCATCTGGGTTTATTCATTAATTATTCCAAGAACATAGTTCATGAATTATCTTGCTTGATGAAACTGGAGAAAACTCTATTCAAATCAGGAGAGACCTGTGTCTAAAAGAAGTCCAGTTGTTGATTGAGAACTGTATAATTATTTCCTGGGGATTTTTAATATATATGTCTCTATATATGTATATATAGGTATGTATATGTGAGTGTGTATACATGTATATTATACATATATAGTATGATTGTATCTCTCTGTGTATATATATATGTAAAATATACATACATCCTTGTATAATATATATATAAAATGACAAAAGAATTCACTTAAGTCCCCCAAAATGCAAAGGGTTGTGAGATAATATCTTTATTATCTAAACTTCCATCTGCATACATGGAGTGGCACTGATTTAATTCTGTGGAATTAGCCCCTGCAGGAGCAGAGTTATTTTATCTAATTTTAGCTGCCTTAAAGTGCAAGTAGCTAATGGCAGCTACTTGCTTAGGCTCCCTCTATAAGAGGTGAAGAATCATTTACATCATAGTTTATTTCATTCTGTTTATCCTGACTAGCTACCTTAGAATGGGATGACGTCTTCCCTAAAGGAAGCTAAGAGATTATGTTAGAAAATCTGTAAGTGAAAAAAAAAAACCACAAACCATCAAAAACCATATTGAAACAAATCATAGTCTTACTTCTGTTTAGTTTACTTTACTCAGATTCTGATACATTTTTCAACAGCATACCACCATGTGATTGCTCAAAAGTATAGTACACAACATGATAAACAACATCTTTGGGTATAAAACACAAGTGGCCTTACTTTACAAGTTCAAATAATTTTTAGGGAGGAGATCACTTCAATTACAAGTAGATTCTAT